>NW_027103650.1:605125-665366 GCF_902728285.1 Clytia hemisphaerica | reverse complement strand
CTTTATTAACTCATTGGACTAGAGCTCTTCCAATGCATGAAAGGGGAATGATAAATGATACACTAATGAAGGAAAAGAGGATTTTTTCTAATGAAAAAATAAACTTCGAACACAATTTGCAGCAAATCTCCCGATTTTTATCTAAAATAATTAGAAGCCATATTAATCAAACAAGTTCTTAAGCTCGTGAAAATTCTAAAGGGAAAACGTACCTCTAGGAATGTCAGCGAAATCACCGGTCAGGGAGCGCCAGTGCGATTGGTTCACTGTGAACCAGACAGGCCCACGGCTGATGAAAAAAAACTAAAAAAATAAGAACGAAAATCAATCTTGAAGCAATAAGCATCCTTTTGAAATACTTTTGAATGGCAAAAGGTAGTTGTTACTTCAGTTTTTTTTTTTTTTAGAATGTACCTGAATGACTTTTCAGAGATCTTTAAAATCATCCTTTTTAAATTTTAGGAATTTTTGGACCATATTTTCAGAAATGACGTATTTTTCCACGAGGGTTCAAATGATATTGATAAATGAGGTTGCGGAGTAATTTGGGATGAAATATTCCAGAAATTCAAGATTTCCTGATATTAACTACATCAATTTTTTTCGATTTCGGGTGACATAAAAAGTGGAATATTTCATCCTATGCCACTCTTTTGGTGAATATATTTATTTTGGTGAATATATTAATTATTTTCTGAAAGATACACTCTTTACCATTACACTCGTGTAATTTTCATCCTCAAAATAATATCCATTAGCTTTTAAAACATTCTTTTGGACAACCCGTTTTTTATCAATATTTTTGGAATATCCCATCCTTTTCTACTCCTTTCATCATTATGTTTATATTTTCTAATAATTAATTTACATGGTACAACATTTGAAAGTATAATTTCAAGACGGAATCTTTTATAGATAAGGAGGCATAAGGAGTAATTAACTGTAGAATTTTTCATCCATTCGCACAGAAGAAAGATCTCATCCTACCGTAGATTACTCCTAATTTTGTCCTTAAATTGTAGTTGTTCAACTTGTCCAATTAAAACCGGACTAAAACAATCGGAATATTCATATCTTATCTCTTTTTCTTAAAACAAATTGAAATACTCATGTAAAAGTTTTCATTAAGAAAAATTGTCTTAAACTGGAGATACCCAAAAAAGACAATTTGGTACATTCTAAAAAAACACCGACCAAATCAAGAGTTAGTATCATTCGGGTATAATCAATCCTTTTTTCTGGAGAAAACAAATACACTTTTGATAAGAATGACAGTTATTCTTACGCCAGCCAGTCGCTTAATGCATTTTCTATCGATAGCCTATTTTAAGTCTTTTTCTCACCACATCATTCCGTGGTCTCGACTGTCTCCTTGTCTTCCTTTTCACGATTCTGATCTGTCCGTGGAGGACGTCAGTTCTGCAGATTCCCGTCATCCTATACAAACTGACGCCCTCACTCTCGGTTTCACGCCAATGGTTGTCGCAACTGTTGCGCTGGATATCAGCTGAAAGGGAAATACGTTAAAGGGATAATAAGATGGTTTGAGATATTAGGAATATAGATTCCTTTCATAGTCTTGAACAATTCTTACAAACCTTTTGTCCAACTATTTCCAAAAGTTGAGATATTCAAGTTACATGTTTTTGAATTTAAGTAAAAAAAAAAAAAAAATTTTAACGTAAAAACCGTGTTAGAGCCCATTTCGTTCTCACAAACTTCGGAAAATTATTCAAATATACATGGAGGTTTTACTCAGAACAATTTAAGGTTTCTGTAAGTCAAATATGTATCTCAAACCACCGGTTTTTTCTTTAAGAACTAATTAGAGTGGGATTTTAATCTGATTCATAGAATTTAAATAAAAGGACTTTTGCGGGAATTAAGCGATTTTTGAGAATTTTAGCCCATTTAGCGAAAGCTTATCCCGCAAAAAATCCGGTAGAGCATGTATTTCAAATATGCATTTTTGTATTGTATTGTATGTCAAATGTATTTTTTAGGAAGAAGGTTTTTTTTCACCAGAGTAAACTTTCGTGAAAAAAACCTTCTTCCTAAAAAATACATTTGATGTACAAAAAAACTCAAACAACTTATTAGTAATTTTTCACTAACCTTTTGGTTATTGAACAAGGTTTTGGCGATTTTTCGAAAGATTTACTGAAAGTTTATTGGGCTAGGCATGTGAAACTGCAATCAAGGTATAAACATACTTCGTATATGGAGTTGGCGAGTCTCAGGGTGTTTGATTTCAACTTCGACTGGTGGACGTACCCATTGCTGTGTATGAGAAGAAAGATTGAAATAAATAAAATTTAGTGAAAATAGAATATTCGATTACAATATTCACGCATTTGAAATCCGTTTTGTGCAATTTAGAAATCAAATATTCTCAACGGGCCTTACTAAACGGGTTTTGATTTTTACAAGCGGTTGAATAAGATTTCTTCATTTAGAACAAATTCGAAAACTTTTTGAATTCAATGATGGGGTAACAAGGTTAAGATCGAGTTAGAAAGTAATCGGAAAATTAACAATCGATTTGGTCCTGTGTTTAAAGTTCGGGTCGGTACAGAAAAAAACCCAAACGTGGCGCGGAGAAAACTGACTTATCCAAGATTAGCCAGTTTGTCATCAAGAAAATTGAATAGATTCGTAACTCAAAACATTTCATTGGTATTTTCGGAATTCTTACCTCGATGTCGAAAAGATTTCCGCTATCGGCAAGTTCTTCGTCGACTTGTTCGACGACTTCGTTCACAATTTCAACTAAAACAGTCAAATTCAAATATTTCAAACTACGGAGTCTTTAAGAAAGATTAGTTGTAAAAAATTCCCAACTCCAAAATTGTTAGCATGCGGCTAACACCTGATCTTTAGGAGTAGACAAATGTAGGATACTATGCTTTTGCAAACTCTTTTCTCAAACTCCAGACTTTGCCTCTTCGAGAAGAGTATAACGTCACTTTGCAGTCGTTAAAGGGTTAACAGTTCATAGAGCTCGAGAAAATTCACTTCAAAAATGGGAACTTTTTTCTGGGAGGCTGAAACCTTCGACGCAAGAACGTTTCGGGTAAAATAACTATATCTCAAATTTCATTACTTGATCTTGGGATCTCTTTAAAACAGAAAAATCTCTTACCGACGACAGGGTCATGTTGTAGAGGAGGGTTTTGCTGCTCTTCTGCCACGGATGGAGGTTCCAGCTGAAGAATGGGTCGTGGAACGACTGGTTCTAATATTAGAAGTAATAATGATTTGAAGTTATTTGCTCAATTTTTACGTTTTACGACGTAATCTATTATTATCACCATTAACACCAGCAAAACATTTTCATTTATACATAAAAAAGCTTAAAGCGTAGGTTATGGGAATATATGACTTGGAATTATTTTATGTATTATTTTTTCAGCCAAAAGAGAAATTTTATGAAGAACTCTTGCTTGGCTTATGCTTAAAACCTGGAATTCGGATATCAAGGTTGCAAGACCGTTGACAAAAACAAGTTTAAAATGCTTGTTAACGTCCCCAGAGAATTGGACAAATATGAAACTTTGTAATTGTTTAGTTGAGGATAAAGAGGAGAAAGAATTGTAATTTTCTCTCTTTCAACCATACTTTACTCCATCGAGTATCGAGTAAAACAGTATAAAATGAACTCCACCACTTTTAGGTTAAAATACATATTCACACCCTTAACCCTCTATAAATACAGTCACCGCCGATAATGAATGCCGACCGGTCCAGAATTTTCTGTAAATCTACAATAAGTGACTTTTTTAATTGCAGGACGTCCGAGTATAAAATAAATTCAGATTGGTGAGGAGCGGTCTATCCATAGGATGCTTTCTATTTACCTTCGTAAGAAGCTTTCTGCTTTTATCTTGGCTTCCGTGCCTTTTTTGATTCCGTTAGTGGATTCCACCGCCCTTAAAAAAATCAAGATACAGTAAAATACAAAATGAAATTTCAGTTAATACACGAATGAAGATAAACTCCAATATCAAATTCTTTCTCGTCACCAAATGAGTAAGTAAAAGTATTAACCGCCAGGACATCTCGATAAAGTTTCGTAACTTCTCCATGTGTTCCTATTAATAAAGTTCTATATAATAGGCTTTTAATATCAAAATTCAAATAGAGATGAGATGTTTTACTTACGTTTTCTGAGCTGATAGCGTGAATCGTTTACCGAGACTGATTGAAGTTCAGCGACCGACGATGAACCTAAAATTGGAGAACAAACATTTCAATAAAAATGTACATCTTACTTCTTGCAGAAAACAGATTGTTAAGGGGCTCAGAGTTTTGGTAGTAGGAAGTTTTTGAGGGCCTCTTTGGCAACTTTTTTTACAAATTATGCATCTTTTTATAGACGCCTTTACTTATTATGCATTTTAGTTGGCACTCTTTCAACGCCAGTAAACCTTTTGAACTGTATTCTAAGGGTATTAATCTTCGTGAATCAACCCAACGAATTTTTTCGAAGGAATTGAAAAACTGAAAACATCTTACCCACGACAACAGGGTCATTTGGACGAGGATTTTTTGGTGGTTCCTCCGTCTCTAGTGGTGGTATTTCAAGTTCTATAAATCGATATTTACCATGTGTCAATAGGATTAGGGAGACAAGAAGAAAATTTGGTTGAAATTCAAATTCCTTAAGGATTGAGCTTTTGAGTTTAAATGAAATAACGTCAAGTGATGAAACTCTTCCTTTAGAATGTTTAAGAAAAAATCATACCTATCTGAGAATCATTAGATGGTGCCACAACGGGAGAAGGCAAAACATCCGTCGATTTGGAGACTGAAATTTGAGAAATTACATATAAATAAAAGAAGATAAGATTCTGTAGACACTCGTCTTCTGTAAAAAAAACATAACAAAAAAATCGAAGGCATTTTTCTTAGCTTATTTGCCTCTTGCTTAAAGTACTTTTAAATTTTCTTGAAAAGCAACTTTCTTGAAAACATTTTCCTTGCCTCTTACACTGTTACATTCGATGCTAAGTCAATGACATGCATTGATACTTGAAGGTGATAAAATATACCGCAAAATAACGACAAATACAAACAATTAAAGGAAACGTACCTGGTTGACGGTTAGACAGCAATCTGGCTAATGGTGTCAAACACGGCACACGGCAAAATGATACCATCGACGATGCTGATAAAGTAAATTAGATACGTTGGGTAGTGCTTAGCTTAACTGTTTGCCTTATGTGATACATGGAGGAGAGATTCCTTCCCATTGCCACCGAAAAGGTCGGGCTGGTATATCCTCCTCAATGACAAAAAATATACAAGTTTAGCGTTTGAAATTAATCTACCCCCATGACATATACTTCAGGTAGATTCATCATATAATTTCTCATGGCCAAATAATTCCCGCCTGTGTAGGAGAGGCTGAAATAAAGCAGATTTTTGCCCCATTGTTAACAAGAATTATGAATATTATCTTTGTATCCTAATTTTGAAGACACTGGATCACGTCGACATAACAAGCCATTCATGTAAATGTGTATGGTATAAAAGCAAATTAATCAACATACCGAAACGAACTTTCTTCCTATTTGGAAGATCTGTTTCTGCTGAAAATTAAAATAATGACACCAATAAAAATTCCCGGATACGAAAGAAAAAACAATTCGCGGATTTCCCGTTGGAAAGTTTGCCTGACTTGATTTAAACAGTTTTGGGTGTAGTAAATCAATGTTATCGTTAATTTCGATTTTGAATTTGAGTTACGTTACTGAAGGGTACACAAGCTTCAGAATAACGTTAGGTAAATCTCAACGAATAAAAATAACGAAATTACTTTTATTTGTTGGACGTGGTGTTGATGATGAGGATGGGTCCCTTTTCCTTTTCTTTTGAGCTAAAAGTGGCAAGAGGTGATTATATTTGTTTAATCATGCAGAGGTTCGTGAAAAAAGTAGTGTCACCCCATTTCTATTATAATAGTTCGGCAAATTGCATAGAACTGCAACGCTGAAGAGTTCTGAAACTTTAACATTACCGAATTCTGCAACGTTGTTAAATTTCACAGCCTTTCCGCTGCTAAAATTCACAATGCTCGCCTTTGAACCAAGAGCAGACTCGCAGGGAACGAGCTATGAACGAGCGGGGTCTCAAAATCATCTGCATTTTGTAGAATAAACCAAAAATACTCTAGGATATTAATTTCCTACCTAGTAGGGAGCCCTTAAAATCCGTTGTATCTTTCATGGGATGCAACAGCATGTGATTGTTTCAAATTCAACAAAAATTGTTGTCACAATTGGATAGAGCATGAAATTCTGAGCAAGAAAGTATACCACGAGAAGACTTATACCCAAACACACAAAAAGATATGGTCGTTTAAGGTTCAAAATCCTGTGAAATCTATTACGTTTTGGACACATTTTGACGTCAATCGTCCTCTACTTAATTTTGAACTTTAAAACTTTTATTTCTTTATATGTTTGAGTACAAAACTTGTTGTACCATACTTTTTTGCTAAGAATTTTATCCTCTATCTCGTGATGTCAATAATTTTTGTTTAATTCGAAACAATCACATCGAATGGTATCGATCACTTCCTTTGAATTCAACTTTGAAAACTCGTCAATATTTGACCTATTTTTGGGGTTAGGAGTTCTGTCTGTAAAGTCAGTTTTGGCCATAATAGAATAGAAGCACACCCCTGTGAAGTTTTGAAAAACTGCAAAGTTGCAGAATATTGCAGGGCTGTGATTCTATGCAATTTTTCGAACTGATAAGTAGAAAAATATTATGTGTATATTAAAAGTGATTCTGATTGTATGAACACCACGCGGACCACGCGGGCCACGCGACTTATGTTGCAGCTTTAAGATAACCTATGTATGTTATGTATGTATACATTGGGTGGACGTAATTACATATTAGAAGACATACAGAAACATCTATGTAATGAACTCTAAGAATACGATAAAATATGTTATTAGAAAGGAGAAGGTTACCTTTATCAGATGTACTATTGGTCTTCTTCGACTTTCTTTTTCTCTTTGACACAGATGGTGATGGTGGTGGTTGGAGTGGTGGTTGTGCTGGTCCTGAAAAGTGACATCACAACTTACTTATTGTAGGCAGGGGAACTTAAGCCAGCTAGCTCAAAAGCTAAGCTTTTCTAAAGTGTCCAAAAATAATCTTATTCAGAGGAATATGAAATATTGCAGCCATTTTTTAAGTACCCGATAAAATGGTTTTCTCTCTGGCGTAGACGTCGTAAAGAAATTCTATTGTTCGGAAGAACGCGCTTTTTGTAAGAATATACTTTATAATAATATTCATGATGAAATTGGCCAAAATCAAGAATATGCTAAAATATCATAATGATCGAATTTGGTAAGGTTCCTAAACTTTCACAAAAATACCATTTTATGTCTGAGGTACTTGGATCCTAGCCTAAGAACACCAGAATAATATTTTAGGATGACTTTCCCCAAAAAGCTAAGAATATCACCACTCTTCAAAAAGACGTGTAATTCTTCTAGAATAACTATACAGGCGAGAAATTCAAAGCGAATTTATGAAACGAGTGCTTGATTTAAAAGTTTTAAAATCGATTGATACAAACTGTCTGTAAAACTATCTTCTATTCGAAGAAATAATAAAACAGGGCCCATCCTTGTGTTGTAACAAAATCGTAAACTTACTTTTACGTGATCGAAGATTGTAGGAATGATTTTGCGGTACAGTGGTGTCGGTCACTACTTGTAACGCAGGAGCTGCTAAGAGAAAAGACAAGAATGTTAACAATCAGATCTGTCCGCGCCTGCTAGACAGCGCATTGTAAATCTTTAGCTTTATATTTTCCCTTTTATAGACAAAAGTATCGATACGGATTGACTTGATGTCCTTGATCAAACTAGTTACTAAATTCGAATTCGAACTTTTTACTGTAAGTAATCCGTAGCAAAGAAGACAGTGGTTGAACTTACGATTGGTTTCAAGCGTTGGTGGTGGTGCAGAAGAAGTGCTGGGTGCCGCAGGGAACGGTGGCGATGGTGTCACATCGACAGCTTGTTTTCTGGTTTTTGGTGTTGCTAGTAAAGAGAAAAACAGTGATTATACAAAAAGGGTTCACGCACAAAACGCGTCTTATGTTTACGCATAAGCAAAAGGTTTTTAGATAGCAAACATCCACTACTTTCGCAAAGCCCTAACCGCTCTTTCTATGTCCCATTTTAAAAGGATAGACGAAATAAAACAAAGGAGAATATGGTTGGCACTAATGATTTGCTGAAAGATTCTAACTGATATATTACTCGGGGATCCGCAGAAAATAACACGGTTGTTAGAACTTACGATTGGTCTCCAATATTGACGGTGGTGCAGAAGTGCTGGGTGCCGCAGTTAGTGGTGTTGGTGGTGCCACATCGACAGCTTGGTTTCTCGGTCTTTTTTGTTTCGCCAGAGATGGTGCTGATCCTAATATAAATAAAGCTCAATATATTGGCAACCTAATATCCGAGTAAAATTTTATAAACTAAAACGATCATAAAATCTTTATTTTCATCCAGATTTTGGAGCAATATAAAATTAGCTTTTTGTGATTTGCTGGAGTAAAACAATCGCAACAAAATCAAAGGTCAAACACAATCCTAATCATGAATATTAAAACCTGGTCGCTTTCTTTCGTTTTGAAGCTAAAAGAGCAACGCGTAAAAAACGGAAGAAAATACAACTTTTCTATTTTTCCTTTTTTTTTGCAAAAGTTCTAGAAATGAAAAAAAGGGATAATGATAATTGAATACTATCCACACTCTTCGCTTGAGAAAATGATTGACAGATTCAATTTTTCACCCGCACGGGAGCTCGCCAATCCCCACTTCCAACAGAGTGGAAGACTTTCAAATCTAGTTCTGTCTCTTCAGCCAGTATAGACCTAACTCTTCATACAAAAATTAGGGGAAAAGCATACTTGGACTTTGTACCCTATGCTGCATGCAAGCACTTAATCTAAAGTCCCGCAAAAACGGGACAAAAATCAGTTTTTTGAAGTTTACAAAAAAACGCCACATAGAAGATCTTTCAAATTCAGTATGTGGATAGAGCAGTCAAATATACAACTTTTCTATTTTTCCTTTTTTGTGCAAAAGTTCTAGGAATGAAAATAAAGGGATAATGATAATTGAATACTATCCACTATTGATCTGCGGCACTATCGTAAAGCTAGAATCTCTTCGCGTACTCTTCGCTTGAGAAAATGATTGGCATATTGAAGTTTTTCGACTGCACGGGCGTTCTGCGAGCGTTCTGCGAGCGTACTCGGCTCAATCCTCGGACCGCGCTAAAATGGTAGACTTGCAGTGACAGATCATTTCGATGGAAGTTGTTGGAATGTTTACAAGACTCTTGGCAGAAAATCCTTAATTTTATTGTCAATGATGACAGTGCCGTTATTAATTTTGTTAGATCTGACATATTAATGTTTGTAAGTGCACTTCATAGTTTTGATTCCCATTGAAGAATCATATTCTGGTTTTCATGTTATTAGATGCTGTTTCAGAGCTTTAGCGCTAGCCAGTCAGCATAGAATAATATACAGTAATTATTTTAAACAGGGAAAAACACCCTACATTTACAAGATCTTTCGCTCATTTCTTTGAGCATTATCTAGTCTAACAAGCTAGATGCTGAATGGACCTACCTGATGATGAAAGTTAGATAGCAATGCGAGGAGAAAAATGAAAAAAATCAGTCAGAAAATATAGCGTTTAGCGAAAATGCATGACGCCAAAAATTCATCATTGATTGTTGATGGGGGGAGAGGAAAGGGTTATAAGGAAAAAATAAATAGAAAGTTCTGGTCGCAAAAATTAGTTTTATTGACAATTGAATCATGCTTGATGGTGGGCATTGCTTAATGTGTTTGAATGAAAAAACAACCATTTAAAAGGAAAAAGTTCAATGAAAACCCAGAAAACGGCGATTTCCGGCATATTTCAGGCATTTTCTGCCGGAAAAATTTTTTCTCAAAAATCGGACTCGGCCATGTTTTGGGCATTGTTAATACGCATCTTTGTGCAAAAAATCAGAAAAAACTAATGATAAAATCTCGAGAAAATGCCCAAAAACCATTATTTCCGGCATATTTCCGGCTTTTTCGGCCGGAAAAAATGTTTTTCGAAAATCGGGCTCCGTCACATTTTTGGTATTATCATTTTGCATCAGTGTGCAAAATTTCATTAAAAAAATATAAAGTACAGCTCGAGAAAATCAAGAAATACCGTTTTTCCGGCGAAAATGGGCTGCTCCGGCGATTTTTAGAAAGTTCCGGCATCAAAACTCGGTTCTATTAACGATTGAACCATGCTTCATAGTGGGCATTGCTATTAATAATGTTTTTGTGTGAAAAAACAACGAAATATAAGGAAAAAGTCCGATGAAAATCTGCAAAATGGCGATTTCCGGCATATTTCCGGCATTTTCGACCGGAAAAAAATTTTCCTCAAAAATCGGACTCGGCCAAGTTTTGGGCATTGCCAATACACATCTTTTTAGTCCGGGAGCCAAACACAAAAAATGGCATTTTGCTTAATTATGTGTAATCCTTACAAAGGGTAAAAAGTACCCCCTAAACTCGGGCCCAGTATAAAAAATTGACCAGGAGTTAGCTTTGGGGACCGACCATTTCCAAAACTAGGATAGTTGAGGATTCCAAAAATTTATAGTTTATCCTGTAGAATCTTGGGTTAAGCAAAAGTGCTTATTTTAGGAGATATAGGATTTGGCTCCCGGACTATTTTGCAAAAAATTAGAAAAAACTAATGCTGAAATCTTGAGAAAATGCCAAAAAACCGGTTTTTCCGGCATATTTCCGGCATTTTCGGCCGGAAATGAATTTTTTTCGAAAATCAGGCTCCGTCACATTTTGGGCATTACCATTCTTGCATCATTGTGCCAAAAATCAAAAAAAACTGATGAGCCAATCCTGAGAAAAGCTGGTAACAGACGGACGGACGGACGGACGGACGAACGAACGAACGAACAGACATGGGTTAATTTATAGGACCTCCACCGGGGCACCCGGAGGTAGGTCCAAAAAGTAGAAAAAATTACAGATTAGTCAAATAAATCAAAAAATCAAAAATTACAAACCAGAAATTCACTATGCTCTCTTCCACAAAAAAAATCACTTAAACAAGTCTAAAGGTACAGTTTTTTTCTGTACGTTGATGATAGCAGGTCTGTCTTTAGAAATTAATAATGACTCTTTGAGTCTCAAATAAAATCTATTTGATGCGTATCCAACAATTTTAAAGTCATTAATTGAGCAATTATGTCCGTTCTCATGGCAATGTTTCCTAATATATTTCAATTCTTTGCTCTTCAGAAGAGAGATCCCCAAATGCTCAAGAGACCGAACGATAAAGTGACGTTTAGTCTCACCAATGTAACAGCTGTTGCAAGCATTGCACGAAAATTTATACAAGAGCAGGGAATCGAAATCTCTAGACAATCGTTCATTGAAAGCGAAGCCATTTTTTATACGAAAAATTTGATTACTGTAGAAATTTAATTTCGGGTGGAAACTGACGGAAAATACGAATGAGTTTTTTCTTAATTTCGAGAGATTGTTTTCCTAGCCTGGATATCCAGACCGTAAACTATTTCACCGTCTAGTTTTTTTTTAATCATGTTTCTGGTTTACAGTCTGGTCCAACTAGCGAGTTTATGTATTCGAGATAAATCGATGGGGACGGTATAAATCATAGTTGACATATCTCCAAAATCACCGTCCACTTTGCTCGACGACAGTAAAAACACCAAAATACCGTCGTCTGTTTAGGTGAGCAAAGGCAATATAGAGCCGTACATCAACTATCGACTTTGTTTTGTATCATTTCACTTACCGTCGCCCTCGATATCCTCCGATACATAAAGTCGGTACTAACTCCTCTGCAGGGATATCTGTCCCTGCATATGCGAGTGTCTCTAATTGGTCAGTACGCGCGCGCCCTATCACTAAGTCGAATTTTCGCGGGGTTTTCGATATCTTTCGATGCGCACGCATAATTTATGGAAAAAGCTGACATTGCAAAAAAAGATAAACAAATGAAAATGAAAACACAGGTTCATTTCTAAACAAAATGGCTGATGGAAAGGAGCCTTTATGAATGTAGCTGACGTTTGGATGTGGTTTGAATTTATTTTTGAAAGGCTTTTGAGTTTGTAAAAGAGGTTTTATTGTAAGTAATTATGTGTATCTACCTGGGTTTCCAAAGTTTTGAGATTCTGTCAACAAGGGTTCACTCGCAGACTGTGTTATTCAAACTGTACCATAACTGTTTTAGTTGCACCAGACTCTGAAATCTTAGAAACTTTGTATGTTGGGGTAAGACTTTTTTTTCTGAAATTTCGAGTCTGGATACCCAGATACCCTATTGTTTTCCATAACATCTGACTGTGTATTCGTTCATAGTATGTTCTTTTAACAACGGGACAAAAAATTTCATATTATAAGCGCAAGCTCTAATGGCTGACAAAATGGGCCTGAAGGGCGGAAGTATAGAACCATTCGATTTGCCTTCATGAACTTTACAGAGCCCGTACATAACTCCTGGACGAGAGATAATTAGATTCGAGCAATTCATCAAGACATTTTTGAATTTCGGCTTCCATATCAATAAGATGTCGAACTTCTTTGTTAACTTTGTGTTTTGTATTGAATTCGACTTTGATGAACTTGGAAGTGTCACTCAGTAGTTCTTTCATACTTTTGATGTACTGTTCCTTATCAATACTACCAGTCGAATTTAATACCACCGGTAATATTCCAAAATTTACGAAAGAGTATAAACAAACAAATATCAGAATACTTTGAGCACTACTTTGATGAACAACAATGTGGTTTTAGGAAAGGATATTCCACTCAAACCTCTCTTCTCCCAATGGAAGAGCTCTGGAAGCTAGCCACTGCTCATCGACCTTTCTAAGGCCTTTGATTGCATGTGCCACAAATTACTTGTAGCAAAGATCAATGCATACGGGTTCGATGACCTTTCCACTGGGTTAGTCAAGAGTTATCTAGAAAATAGGCAACAAAGGACAAAAGTAGGCAACGAACTGAGTAACTGGATCAAGATCAAGGATTGTGTCCCCCAGGGATCTATCCGTGGGCCTCTGTTTTTCAATATTCATATCTGTGAACTCTTTTTCATCATTGAGGATACTAAGGTTGCGAATTATGCGGACGATCCGATACCCTATGTTAGTGCTCCTACCCGGATTGAAGTAAGTGGTAAACTAAGCTCTGTCGCAGAAAAAATCTTCAAATGGCTTTCAAAGATTTTTGCAGTAACCTTCGATAATATTTTGACGTTTGAATCGCATATAGGAAATCTTTGCATATGGCGTTGGTTTCATCGATTGAATTTAAATTAATTTGTAAATAATAGTTAATCTTGAGTTTCAACCTTAGATTTGTAGTTAATAGTTGATATTGATTAGCCTCGAGCTAAGTACACATTGTACTACTTTACATCAACTTTAAGGAAAATACATAACTCGAGCATTTATGGATATGGCATTTTTGGGGAATTTAAGTCATTTAAGTCATTAGTAACTTTCAAGCGCTTCGACCCTTTAAAAATGCGTATGCCGATCTTCCAAAGATCCTTTTTTTAGCCCTCTTCCAGCAGACCAGAAATTCGCGCATTTTTCAATCAAATTAGTTGGAGCCCATGCTAGGGAATTCACAGAATGATTGTGTACAAAATAATTACTTTCTCGAAATTTAAAACCAAAAAAAATATCCACGAAAGTGCTCTACTGGAGAATTTAGGCTTTAGACAAGTTTCAGCCGCTGAAATTTTCATTTAACATCAAACCCTTTTGTTACACACCAATGGGGGTAAAGTAAAGGAGTCTAAGATCTATTTGGATGGAAGAAATACTGGGTTCAAACTTTTTTACGAGGGGTACCCACTGGGGAGAACAACTTTTAAAAGTAAGTCGGCTAAACCCAATTCAATTTTTGATCAGGGAAAAAGTGAATAAAATATCTAAAAAAATTTCCAATTTTCCCCCGTTCTAATTAGAAACCCGAAAAGATATCCTTAAGTTTAAGGTCGGTCTCCACTTTTGCGCGAAAATGAGCGAAAACTTTTTGTCAATCACTTTTTCCTGCAGAAAAGATTACGTCATGAAAAAAGTTTCAAGCGAAAAAGTTAAAAGTTGAAAGAAGTTCAACTTTTTAAAACCGTTAAGGCCGGTCTCATGAGCGACATGAGTGAAAACTTGTTGACGTTTTTGTAAGTTCATTGGTCGGTTGAAAAGTGATGAAAAAATGGTCCGAATTGACGTAATGGATGAAAATAGTAGAACTTATTTCGCGCGAAAGTGGAGATCGGCCTTTACGTCAAATTTGTCCAATGGAAATACTTTTCAACAGACCTTACAAAAACATTAAAAAGTTTTCGCTCATTTAGCGCGAAAGTGGAGACTGGCCTCTAGAGGTTTGCTTTCGTAATCGCCCAGTTTAAATAACTTTCGCTTACCCTTTGGTGGTTTGTAGGGCATGCAAATCTTCTTTCGCCGTCGCCGTGTCCTTCCGCGAACAGATGTTTCTAAAAATGAAAATAAAAAATATATTAATGCAAATTAATTGGTATATGAGGCCCCCTAGCGGTTTGCATGATGGCGTGATTGGGACTTTTTTCTGGCGTGATGGCGTGATTAGAGATTTTTTTTGGCGTGATCAAGATTTTGGCGTGATGCGTGATGGGGTAAATATTTGAGGCGTGATGCATGATTTGGGCTATTTTTCGCTATTTTTTGCGTGATGACAAATTTTAGCGATTTTCGTAATGCGTGATGGAGAGAATTTTTTGCGTGATGGCGTGATTAGGGGTGCCGCTCGTATATAGATTTTTTTCATAGTTAGATTTCTCAATTTGAGCACGACGGTATTATAATTCCGGCTCACAAAACCACAATGCTGATTTATATATCGCGTAAATTTTAAATCAAGTTTTAAACCCGCCTTAAAATAATAAGGGTTAATAAAGTCATCTCAAATACAGACGAGTAATACAGAGACCCGACTTGAGGGCTTAAAGGTCATTTCATCGACGTTGCCTTCCATTAGGACCCATTTCAACTCGAAACGTAACAAAAAATGTAACAAAAAAACCTTTCACGCATACAAATAATCCGATATTCATTATTTTCTACTTACGTTTTGTTGTTGTTTCTTGAGCAAACGGGCCAAGGTCCACAAATTTACTCGACGGCTGAAACGTTTGGAAAAAAGGTTTCAACAAAAATTCTCAAAAATGCAGAAGCAATTTGTCAAGAAAAAAGCAGAGGGAGTTATAAGGGCGAAATATGAATTGAAAGTCGGTCTTTTTTCTCAAACTTAATTGCAAATTGGCGAACTTACTTTTGGCGGGAAAATTGTGACCATTCATACGTTCAAGAAATGAATAAAACCAAAGATAATATAAAAGCTAAACCCAATATTGTTTCTTTTATTTCTCGGCAATATAAAAGTAATTTTAAACGGTTCCCATTTATAGTGAATATAATTCTCTAAACATTAGAAATATTCCCAGAAAAAAGTTTGATGCAAAAGTAAAGGGGACAAACTTTACCTAATTATATCCCCTCTGCTTTTAATCAATAGCCCCAAAATTATTCTAAAAACTTGCTCTTAGACCAAATATTTGGAAAAAAAACATAGCCTTAATTTAATATGATGACAAAACACGTGCAGAAAAAACTCGAAGAAACTCATGAAAAAGTAATTTTTAAAATGATGAAATTCTTACCGCTTGTATGACAATTAATTTTTCAGATTCCATAATTAACAGAATTATAATATCCAATTGAAAATAACTTATTCGCAAAATACGCTTTCACAAAAAATTATCAAATATGTTGCACAAGAACTCTTGTAAAACGTGTACCCAAATTAGAGTGCAAAAAGATTTTGGTTGCTTTTCTTTTTCAGCAATCAAAAAAGCCAGACCGAAGGTGGTTTCTATATGCATTTTTTTTCTTTCAGTTGGCGCTACAAGATCAAAAGATTTACCTAATTTCGACGTGAGAACCAGAAAAGCAAAAGATGTCAATTTCATGATTTCATTTTTAGACACGAAGAGGGAGAGAGACGCTCTCATGTGTGTAGTTGATCAATTAATTATGTATTGTCTCAATACACAAGGGAATAATGTTTATTGAATGGTGATAGTGGAATTTTTTCTTCACTTCTGAGAAACTAATAGGCAGAAAGTTGTGTATAAAACCCCTGGGGGGAGGGGTACTTAGGCAAATGGAGGAATACGGTGTGTGCGCCTTTAAGGGTGCCCCCGGAAAGATCGAAATTTGGTCAGAATTGATCAAATTTGTCCCAATACACGTTTTTTATTTATAAGAACAAACTATATAAGAACATAAGGCTTCGAGGCCCAACAGTTTAAGAACATTCTAAGAACATTCTAAGGCTTTGGAGACTTAAAAACATGCATTTTCTTAAGAAATTACATCAAAATGCTCAAAAAATGCTGAAAATAAGAACATTTTAAGAACATTTTTAGGCTTCAAATCCAAAAAACTAAGAACATCTGAAGGCTTCGAAAATTTTTGACGTTCTTATAAAAAAAAAAACGTGTAAGGATCGTAAAATTCACAAAATTTTCCTTGAGGTTCTCTTTTTTAGTCCCAGTAAGGGTCTAAGGGTCGAAAGTCGGACGCCATCCCCACCTCTAAGGGTCGGAAAATTCACAATTTTCAGGAAATTCTTATGAAAAAGTCTCTCTTTTTCTTTTGAATTTTTCAAAAATTGAAGAACATTTTTGAAAAATATTTATTCTCTAAGGGTCACCTTTTCAGCAAAAATCAGTCTCTCTAAGGGTCGATTTTTGGAGGTCCCATCCGCACACACCCCTCGTCCGCCAACCCTAGCAACCGAAATACAAGGGGTACAAAAGGGCGGCGCTGATTACAAATTTCTTTACACCTTATTATTAGAATAGTTTTCAAACAAAAATGAGAAAGAATACCCAAAGATTTTCGTACTCGCTTTGCTCGCGTAATCTTTTTACTATGATATTTTGCTTTTAATAGCGGGCGCCTAAGATCCCAGCTATCGAAAGTTGTCTCTCTCTAGTTTGGTAGATTCGCTCCAGTCCAGGATTCGGTATTCGAAAAAGCTTTGTAAAAAATATACAATAGATTAACTTAAAATAAAAAAATTGTGCCAGCTGACATGTCAAGGAACAATCCTGAACAAAAAGAATTTGTCAAAAGGGCGTGGTCATGACGCTAATTATGGAAATTCCCCTTTTCGGGATTCAATCTCTAAATATCAGTTTTCTGACTAGTTCTCAGTCCAACATGGCTATCATGATTTTTAAATAGCTAATCATGCCAGCTGACATGTCAAAGCACAATCCCGAACAAAAAGAATTTTGAGAAAAAGGATTCAAAATACTAAAATAGCAAAGTGTGGCTAGTTCCCAGTCCCATTATTGTATTTGGATCAATTCTAAACACCTGATTTTAAGAGCTGACATGTCAATGGTTAATTGTGGACAAAATATATTGACAAAATGGACGTGGCATCGACGCTAATTTGAGAAATTTTCTATTTTAGGATTCAAAACAGGACTTGCTAGTTTGGGTACAAGATCTTGTACGACATTTGTAATGAGAATATTTTTCCTTGATGAATTAAACCCAGAATTCGCAATCATAACTCTAATATCACTCACATAACTGAACTTTAGGTTAAAACGTGCTTTAAGAGTGCAATTATGACCCATAACCTTTTCATTTCTTTTTGTAATATATATCTTACAGGTTAAAAACAAAAATATTCTATTCATATTCTATTTACAAATTTTCAATCAAAAATCAAAAACAGAAAGTCAGTGGTTGAGTTTATAAATTAGCCCTAGCTGTAGTGATAAAGAAAGTATCCTACTAAAAGGGGCAGCAGTAGTTAATCCACTAGCGATTGTTTAAGCATAACTGGTTGTAGTTGTGGTATTATCAATCTGTTTGTCGATGTGTCCGTTTGCGAAGCGGACTACTTTTCCGTTCGTTTGTTTGGAAGGTAAAAGTTTGTCTCGTTCTTTGTTGGAATGCAGAGGAGGGGAGTTTGTGTCAAGTTTATCACCCTCGTTACCTCTGTCGTTGAGGTCGTCGCGACTGTGGTGCGCTGATGGGAGTGTTTCACATGAGAAATTCATCATGGCTTCTAACGATTCCGCTGAAAATAGAAAGAAGGAACAAATCGAAAAGGGTTTGAACTTTTCCTACAGGAAAACTAATTAGTTTCAAATTATTCATTCAAATTACTTCATACTTTAAAATATTTAAGATAGGGATATGATAGTTCAAAATTTAATTAAAAAAAATGAAAATCGTCATCAATATCGTGACATCGTCATTTTTTAATCAATTTTACTAATCTCCAGCATAGATTTGTTACAAATATCTCAACTAGTTCAAAAGTTATGCAGGATGGTGTAACCCCCCCCCCCCCCCCGATCGTCAAACTGTAAAAAGGTTGGTATAAATAGAATTAAATAGATATTGACAGCAAACAAAAAAAGCAAACTTACCAGATTTCGTGAAATATGTCAAGAAGGGAGATGTATCCAATAGCGGTGCATTTGATTTCGGTCTGTAAAAGGAAAGCAAGGAATCTCTAAACAGTATCTCAATACAAAAAAATTGTCAGCTAAACAGAGGGTGCGCATCAATTGATTTGACTAGGAAACGGCTGGAGAATATGAAACTGTCTCCTAATCCAAGGTGTCCGTCAACTGGAGGTTTTACTGTAAAAATGATATCATGAAAGAAACTTACGGTTGGTTCGAGATTCGTTTTATCTTTTTCTTTGATCTGAAACAGGAAAAGAAAGCATTTGTTAATATACTCTATCTCCTACATCTCTTTGTCTCCAACAGTTGGAGCGACGAAAAAAGATTTTGTTACCTCCACAAAATATACTTAAATTTCTCCAATCCATTGTATTCATGACGTAATTTTTTCTACCGAAATATCCCGGTTTTGGCCAGTAGTGGCAAATTTAAACCAGAAAAAAGTTGTATAAAATTTGCCTCTACTGGCAAAAACCGGGGTTTTTCCATAGAAGACATTACGTCATGAATATCATAAATTCTAATGCATACATAACAAGCTCACCTTTTGACCCTTTTATGTAAGAGCAAGATGATGAGAAGTAATAAGACGATCAATACAACAGCTGTGAAAGGAACTACATATTTCCAATGTAGGTGGTTGGAGCCCCCCTCTCCTGTGTGAACGATGTGTATAAGCGGGGTCGAGGCTTCTCTCGTCGACCCTTTAACCACACGGATGTTTATCGAACATTTATCTAAGAGCTTGTTCAGTCCATTATACATTTCGATATCGAAACTTATGCTAGTTATATCGGTTTCATTTAGAGTCGTGTTCAAATGAAGCGCCAAGTTCGTTCCATCTAGCTTGTAGAAAATCTTATCACTGTCTGTTCCTATTACATTGTATTTCAGGTTAGGTATCAATCGACCCCTAATTTTCAATGTTATGATCAGGGAATTAATATTAGCATTTCTATTGATCGAAGTTTCGTAGGTTTGTTTCTGGAATCGTGGTGGTGCGTTTCGATTTTCCTTCAAAACAATAGACACGTGACAAACTTGGCAATCATTTTCGACGCATGCGCTTATGATGAGATCGTGTTCTGGTAAAATCCGCCTGTCTAATTTTCTGAGAGAAATTATAGTCCCATCGTTTGTGATTTTGAAGTACGGCTTTTCCATCGAACTAATTTGCCGTAATCGAAACTTCAGTAATGGATTAAAGTTGTCTGGACCGAACTGATAAACTTTCGTTCCGATCTTTATGGCATCAAAAACTGAAACTTGGTAAAAGTCTTTACTAAAAAGATCGACCCTCGGTGGGTTTGTTGGAGCTTTTGTCGGTATTATGTGTGAGATCTTATTCCTTTTTACAACGTTGATTTTGACATTCGCATTTTTCAAACTTCGTAAACCACCTTGATCGTATGCAGATAGTTCCAAATCGAAAGTTCTTTCATCTTGTACTGGTTTCTTCTGAAAAAGCATGCCGTCATTTCGAACGTCAAAAGTCTCTCCCTCATTACCATCAATGATTTCAATTCGAACTTTTTCTCCTCTGTCTTTGTCTCCAGTTACAAGTTTCAAAAGATCCCGTTGAGTAAACGATTCTTGTTGAAAGATATTGATCGAGAGTTCACTTTGTGCGAAATAAGGTGGATTGTCATTTTCGTTTAATAATTGAATAGTCATCGAAGTGGTGCTCTCGTACAGCCCATCAGAGGCTACAACGAGTACATAATGTGTGGATCTTTCTTCATAGTCTAACGGCGCGTTCACAAAAAGCTTTCCTGATCGAGCATCAATTCGGAATGTGTCATCTCCGAAATCGACCAGTTTGAAAGTCAGGTTTGCGACATCAAGGTCGCTTGCTGTGAACGTGTACATCAATGTGTTTATGGGTGTGTTTTCTTTGATCTTCAAAGTTTTCGGGTGCGATGCAAACCTTGGTAAATGTGTGTTACGATTGACAACTTTTACTGTAATGTGGTCAGTTACTACACCAAGTAAGCCATCATACTCAACATTGTGCGCGGTGAATTTCAAGTCGTATTGTCGTTTCTGTTTGAAGGCCAACGGACGACGAAAGTATAAGGATGAGATGGCCATGGTGGTGCTGGGTGAAAAGTAAAACATATTACCATGATTCCCTGAAAAGAAGAAAAAATAGGTTGTGTTTCTAGTAGTTATCATAGATATACTCTGGTTAGCAGAAACCTATGATTTTCTGCATAATCTAGCTGCAAGTCAGCAAAATTTAACAACATGATAAATATAAAACTTCAAGCTACGATACGCCTACTTACAGCACCTGACCCCGAGAATGTAGTAAACCCCGAGAATGTAGGTTTCTCATTTTTTAGCATGGTAGCCCTAACGATAGTTCAACTTCATAAAAAGTTGTTTCAGAGCAAAATGTTACATATAACTGATTATTTCTAGACATAAAATTTTAACTTGAATTGATTTTTTCAGGCAAAAATCTGAATCGAAGTTGATTGGATACTACTCAAATTGAGACATTTTTTAAATAAATCCTCTCTAAATCGAAATCTATTGCAATTAAGTTATGATGATACGGTATTTTCTTATTCCTAATGAACTAAAGAAATGGGGAAAATAGTCCATTTCAATATTTATTGTTCTAAGTTAGATATTTTAACGAAAAAGTTTGACCTACCTTTTGGGGTTAGTTGACCTACAATTTGGGAGCCTTCATAACCCGACATAAAAAGTCTGTCAAATTATATAAAACTTTTTTGTTGTACTTTCATAACATGAAAGTATTACCTGAGAGATGATTAATGTTGGCATTTTAAGCTTTTACGACGTGTCCCAGACCCGCTGGGACCCCAGCCCAATCAGAAAATTTGCCTAAGTTTGAAACAATAGAATTTCTATCCCCATTGGGAGTTCAGTAGAAATTTTTGACCCGATGTGGGAAAAGTTCCACCGGGGCTGTGAGGCAGGGGTGTTGTTACATTATTCACATATTTTTACACAGAATCTTCAACCTACAAAATAAAAACAACTTTCTTGTCTCTTCTTTTCGTCCTTTCTTTTACTTTTCATCATTTGTAACACGATAAAATTAATATATTTGTTAATTTTTTGTCAGAGTATATTTCTAAAGTTTGAATTTCACTTAGAGAACAAAAATTTCCGATGAATACTGAAATTTCGCTCTCAGCAACCGAATCTTTTCACCTACATTCTGGGGGTTAAAAAGCGAAAAAATCCAATTTTCAGAATAACAAAAGCACTTTAGAATATTGTTTTGGCATAAAATATTTTTAAAATTTCCTGTTATAATTAATTCAATCGAAAAAATATCAACATTTTACTATTACTAGATTTAAAGCCATAAAACCAAACCTACATTCTGGGGGTTATAACGAAAATGGGAGTCAACTTCAAGGACCAAAAAAATTAGCCTACCCCTTAGCCTATCTATCAAAAGTAATGAAACTAACCCCTGGGAAAGGATTTTGGGAGTTCAAAATTTCGTTTGAACTATTCAATATTTTTTTAAATGCAAATCTACATCTCTCAGGTCTGATTCAAATTTCACCTACATTCTCGGGGTCAGGTGCTGTATGTGTTTTCACACAATCCGGTATCTTAGCCCCCTGCCTGTTAAGTCTTCTCTTAGAAATCTGGTAAAACGTCCATAAAATTCCTACCTTCGACAATGGTGAGGTTGACTAGAGCTCGCGAATTGGACGTGACATTGTAAGCAGCTACTTGTATCCAGGCTACCATAGGATCAGATATAGTTCCTTCATCGATGTAAATCTCCCGGCTAGACAACTTCGTTTGCGGTCTTGGATCTAAAAAAAATGTTGAAAGAGTTACTAATGATAACATATACTTTTTCTTAAATCGATGAAATATGGGCCCGTGATTATCCATCCAACACTGTTTCAAAGGCTTGTGAAGAAGTGTATTCAAGGGTTCGTATACAAGCTTGGTCTTATAAATAATTTTTTTCTTTTATAAAAAGGCCTGTGGTGTAAACAGCTTGATGTCTTTTGTCCTTGTTGCTATTGGTTTTATTTTTTCTTGAAACAACAACCAGAACCACTTCATAAACATTTTGACATCCTTTTTTGTCAATAATTGTTTTTGATGTATATTCTCTTTACTTTAGTAGACTTTATTAGAAGTTAAAAAGCTCATAAAATGATGGTTTATCTTTTAAAGTAATGGTTGAACACGCAGGTTGTGCTTTATCTCAAGGTATTAATCATCTCAAAAATTGGGACAAGTGGAATCCATTTGTAGAATTTAAAACAAAATGGCTCCTATTGGGAGGGGCAGTGGACCCTCCAAAGAATATCAAGATTTCTGATCGAAGATCAACCCAAAAAAGTGGAAAATATCAACATGGCATCATCAAAGATATAAACAATATGGCACAAGCTTTAACAAAGCATAATTTAGAACTACATAGTTATGTTCTTGATTTACAGATAACGAAAAAGGATGCAATATTGAAAATCCGAGATCTATTTCTTACATGTGAGAGAACAGAAACAGCAGCTGTTATTTACTACACTGGACATGGAGAACAGGCAACTGGTGATTGGTGTTTCCATGATGGAACATTAACCTTTCAAGAGATACTCAATCAAATGCCATCTCGTTCATTTAAACTACTTTTCGTCATTGACACGTGTTATAGTGGGCAATGGGCAGATATTTGTACATCAATGAAGTTAGCAAACATCTTTGTTTTAGCAGCTACGCCTTATTGTAATACTGCAGTGGACAGTAGCAATGGAGAGGGAGGCCAATTCACACTACACCTTCTCGATAAGTCTTCATGGTTCCGCACTCCATCAAGATCACCTGTTTTTGGCTCTCCTACATCGACTTTTGAGTCTTATCCACATCCCAGAAAATACGATCACATTTCTGACTTCATAAATGGACATAACGGCTCACTTATGCATTTTACATCGTCTAATGGTAAATGGTCAGGAATATTTGCAAAGCAGAGTGATTCAGGTAAAAAGTCGTCATATTCAGTCATGAGTATGCTCTACGATGGAATATTTGGAAAGCAAAACGAGCCGAGGAAGACGTTATCCTATTCAATCATAAACAAGACGCATGAGAATGGAATGAATTACATTGATGATGTTGCAAACATAGTGAAAGATGTCAACGAAAAGAAAAGTGAGGGGAAGACTGTTGCAGCATTAGTGGATGCCGAATCCTTTTTCTTGGTTACTTATGAAGAAAGTACAGCCGAACAATTTTATAACTACGGTTATCACAAGTTATCTGAAGTGAAACAGCAGATGGACGAAAAAATGAAGAAGAATGGAATGAAAGTGAATGCATTTGTGGAATATTATCCGAAATTGTCCATCCCACAAGATATAGTAAGGAAGGCGGGCAATCCGATCAACGGTGACCCGAAAACTGGATTCTTCTTTATAATGTCGAAAGACGAATTTATACAATACAGCTGTAGAACTATTAGAGATCCATTTTATGGGGCTATGATGACAGAAATAGAGGAAATAACGCTAAAGTCGAGAAGCATTTTAAGTTCTTTTTACGGATCACTTTACGGTTCATGCTATTACGTGGTGTTTACGAAAGAGTATAAACAACATTTATTACAATATAAAAAAGAGGTAAAAAGTACGTATAGATTTTTCGACGATAAGGAGTGTTCAGTGGCTATGAAATGGTTTAAAGAGAAACTCAGCGAAGGCTATCAACCCACTTTCCTTCATAAAGACCAACATTCAGGGAAAACTTTGATCTATTTAACTGATGTAGATCAAGGTCTTTACGATTTTGAACTGGCTTTGAACTACACCAAGTTTTAGATATCGATGGGTTATCATATCATAGTTATTCATATGACATTGAATCACAATTCATATGACATTTAATCACAGTGGTCACATATTCGATTAAAATGTTTTCTCGTCCAATGCATTTTTAATGTTTCTTGTAAATAAAAAATTAAAGCAGGTCGCTTGTTTAAATTAAAGAACGAGCTCGATGATTTATTCAATTTTTCTTATTCACTGTGAAGGCCTCGCTACAGACACACCTCGGAGCTACCATTTTGTGTCCTGTCATGCTGACGAGCCATAATGGCTTCAAGTCATCTTAAGCATAAGGCTCTAATTCTAAAATCAATTCATTTTTTTGTATCCATGTTCAATCAACAGTCAATTCACTGATAGTAATTTTTACATTGGCTACCTAGTAGGTTTCATGTTTTTGTTTTTATCTTTTGGTAGTCATTTCGTTTTTGCTTTCAGGTGGCCATCTTTTGTTTTGTTCTCTCAGTAAACACTGAAAGGTTGGAGCCTTGCCTGTGACATATGATTTACAGAGTCAGTATTTCATTCAAGCCTATATTTTAATTTAGAACTTTTTCAATCAGACTTAGACATTTTAGAACTTAGACTTGTAAACACAATATTCATATACTTTTATTATTTATTTCTACAGTTTAAACATCATTAATTCACAACACTATATCACCAACATCAACACATTTTTACAAACTTTGTGGATTTCCTGTACACAAAAACTTGTTCCAGTTAAGGACATATTCGAATTCTAGAGGTTCGAGTTAAAGAGACTCTACTGTACTAACTGATAAACTTATGTTAACTTTGGAGATTACTGACCTATGATGATAAGGTGCACGCCATTTGATGTCATTCTTTGTTTACCACGTGTCATTATACACTGGTAACACCCTTTGTCTTTCGAAGATAGTCGACCGAATTTCAACGTACTGATTCGTTCACCGTTCGTCCTTTGTACGATCTAAAAAGAAGCAAAAGATATGTATTAAAGTTTGATATTTTATAATTAAAGAATTTAATGTTGCAAAATCAGATCGACAAACCTGTCAGTAGCATTCCAAAAAATTCGAACACCCATTTTAGCCTCTTTTTTAGGAGTTTTTTTTAATTCATAGGTCTGATTGTTGATGAATAGATACTGAGAAACATAGAGCAGCATTCATTGGCAATACCAAGCGTTACGTACTTCTGCTGGATATAATGGGCTTACTAATTACCTCTCCGTTCTTGGTCCAAATGAAATCCGCCATCAAGTATTGACTGTTGTGGCAAGTCATTTGGAAAGTGGATTGAACTTGCGTCAACACTTGTTCGTTACTTTCACTCATCACCAAACGATCTTCCATGCAAACATCTTTCAATGTCGGTCTCGCATCTATGAAAACACAAAAGGTAGGGAGTTGATGTAAAGGTCAGAGTTACCCAAAACTCAGAACGTCAACAACTTGAATATAAAAGTCATGATTAGAATTCTTTCTGTTAATCATACTACACCGACAAATAATCTTACAACCTGAGGAACTGGACGAAGCCTAGTTTGGTTTCAACCGTAGTCATAGCACTTCGTCAAATTTGACGCCACATCATTTGTTAACGATATACACAAATACCTTATCATTGTCAAAAAGAGGGCAAAAGGGTTTATATACCTAGCATCATGACGGAGAATAGGGATCCAGACAAAATTTTGACAGCCATGTTTCCATGACGACACGTCAACAAGCATTGGATGGCTGAATCTTTTAAAAACCACATTACGTCATTGAAGATAATTTGATTGGATGTCAACATACGTCGCCAAACGATTTCTTTATCCAGACCAACAACCAGGGAACATCTAAAATGTAGTCAAATGGTAATCATAGATAAAAAGCGGACACTCAAGGGCTTGGATACAGTTTTTGGCCTTCTTTGAGTTGACTCTCCGAGATTGGGGAAGAAAAGTAATGGAAAGCCCGCATCTTTTTAACAAAGTATTACAAAATGAAGGCAACATGGTCTTTAAAGTATCTAGCATAGCTAGTAGGAATTAGATTTGCATCAAGTGTTGAGGTGTGCCAACTGATAACGGATATCTTTATAAAAATTACTCACTGTTCTTTGGAATAATCTCGATCAAGCAACAAACTGATTTGCACCATAAAAAAACCATTGCTAGTAGTGATGTACATTCCATTTCCCTCACTAAAGCCTTCACTATCGTCATAGAAACCTGGTAATAAAGTTGACCATCCATTCACACGCACGTGTTCTGATTGGTTAATATAAAGGGGAATTGTTTTTGGTAGAATTGCTGAAAACGATGGTAGCCTTTCATAGACAGTTGATACTTTAAATTTAGTTTCGTTTGAAGGTGCCTTGAAAATGACCTCTTCTGATTGGTTCAGCTTCACCAAGAAGAGACGCGATTGGCCAATATTGAAACGGTGGGAATTGTTCTGCTCATCCAGTTGAATTGTTAGTGGTGAATTTTTCTGATCACTGGTGGTCTCAACGATCAACATCTCAGCGTTGCTCATTTCTTTGCCAGATAACGTGATTGAAGGAGCAACCAATTCCTTGGTCTCGGAATGAACGGAGTACGTTTCCAACTGCTTTCCATCTTCTAAATTGGAGGAGAGTTCTGTACCGGATTTGAAGCTCACTTCGTTTGACGTGGAGAGTTGTTGTATAGACGACCGGTTGACGGTGAAGTAACTGGAATGCTCCTGGTTAATGTCACTAAAATGAAAAAGTTTGTCATTCTCACAGGATACAAGGTCAAAAGGGGATGCTAAACTGTCCTCTTGAAAGTGTTAAAATAAGAGAGAAATTTCAATGTCAAGTATTCTAAGATTTCTTTACTCTTTATCGAACCTTCTTTAAATTATTCTTCATTTGATTTAGATGACGTAGATGACAGTTCGATAGCCAATGAAAAATAATCCATAAACAGTCAATATCCATCAATTTTTCTTCTCAATACAAATGAAGATACTTCACAAGGATTTTGACGAGAACCAAAACCTACCTCACTTTATGGTGCATGAACTCTTTGTAATCTTTACCATCAGACTGCGTGAATTCCATCACTGACCAGACACAATGCGAAAGAATCAAATTCTGCTCAACGTCACTTCGAATGGCGAAGAAAACTGACTCTCCAACGTTGACAGAAAGCAGTCCGGAAGCTTTCAAAGTTACTTTTTGTTGATCTCCCACTTCAATTTTAGATGTGATGGCACGGTTCCCTTGAGTAGGCGGCACACGAAAACTTAACCAAAACAGTCCACGAACTTTCTCAACTGTGACGGAAACAATATAAAATAATACCATACGCTTTGAAACTTTTAAATGGGGTCCGAACAATTTGGTACCTTTCAACGTGAAACCACCATAAAGGTCGTTACTTTGGAAGTTATCTGGCTCAATCATTCGATTGACTGTAGAGAAAAGTTTCTGTGACGATTGAACCATTCGAAAACCTTGTGTTACGTGGAAAGGGTTGGTTAGTAAAACATACGAAAAATGATGCTCTAATTTCAAAATTTTCGAATATGTGCCAATGTCATGACTAATCGAGGTCATGAATTTAGAATGTGTTCCAATTTTGATAAAGGTTTTACATGAAAACGAAACTATGCCACTGGTGCCAATGATACCAGGGTCAATGTACTGAATGTCTTTGACAATAGTGATATTTTGCTTTGAACCAATTCGAACAATCTTAATGGTAAACGGTTCATTCTTGGTAATGTTAGTGAAACTCGCCAATAGGTTAAAGAGCACCAAATAAACACCTTCACTTTTGATTTGGTAAATTGTCTTTTCACTCTTTTGTAAAGATGTTTTTAATTTTGAGTTCGTAAAATTTTGATCGTATATTTCATAGTTGATACCGGTAAAGGTTGAAACAAAGACAAAAACAGCACGAGCTTTGATCATGAGCTCATCTCGACACAATGTAGTGAGTTGGACTTCATCGTCTTGTTTGAGTTCCACGATGCGTGAAAAGTACCCTTGATGGAGAGCGTGGTCAGGGTAGAGGATATGTTTGATCGTACTCAACACTCTTCCTCTGCGAGTATGCGTTAGAAACAAAGTTAAATTCAGCGGATGGTTCGCAGAGGGGAGAGTGGTTTGGTTAATATGAACAAAGTAGATACCGTCTGCGGGAACATGGAATTTAGTTTCGTTCCGTAAAGTATACTTGTTCAAGTCATAGCCAGGTACAGGTGTGTTACGTAAATTAAGATGAGGTTTCGTACAAAGCCTGGTTTTAGGTGCATGAAGGGTATCCATGGCAGCTATCAAAAGGTGAACGGGAACTTGTGTTAAACTCAATCGACTGATATTATTGATTTCTAAGATTTGGTTATCATCCAACTTTAAGGATAAATAAGAATTAGCAGGTATCTCTAGAACACCTTTTAATGAAACAGCCGACAGACCTGTCCGTGAAACAGATAGCCCTGAATTTTGAATAATATCTCCATTAAATTTTTCACTTGTAATACCAATAGTAATCGTCAAATCGGAATCGATTGATTGATCTAGAACTAAATCCAGTGAAACGAGATACAGTCCGTAAGCCCGCACATGTACAAAATACTGCGCGTCTTCATCGATGCTTAGTTTTGTACTGTTATGACGAAATGATACACGATTGCCGGAAGAATGGACAGTTTTTTCATGAGAGAATTCAATGACCGGTTCCCCATACTCCTGACCGTTTTTCAGTTCCAAGCAAATACTCGCAACGTCAGCTTCCATCTCTCGTATCTTTATTACAGTAAAGGTTGATTCTTCTTTTAAATTTTGTTCGCCCGTCGTTTTTAATTCAATAACGTCTTTCGAATGGAGTTCAAAGATACGGAAATATGATATCGTCCTCACTCCTTTCGCGTAACGTTCGTTGAGGGAGAAAATTTTCTCATCCTTTAAATAAACATCTAGCGTTGTTGGATCGCTGGTTTTCACTTGCAAAGAAAACATGAAAGAAATGGCGTACAGTCCATCGCATGGTACTTCGATTCGGTTTGCCTGTCGGAGAACTAAAATCGAATGGAAGGATGTTGAAAAGCTGGTAATTTGGCCAAAAAAATCTATTTTAGCTTATGGGCTTTAAAGTCAAAGGATGAAGATGTCAAGGCTGATCATAAAAATAGTGTTTATCCATAAATCTGACCCCTACTTTTTTGACGTAGGAATGTAGGGGCTATTTTAAAGAAGTCGAATAATCAATAGGTCACGATGAAGAGTTTGTAAGCAATTAAAATGGAAAACTATTTCAACACTGAATCGACCATTGTGGTGTAATTTCACGATGAATCAATCGTTTTTAATTAATTACTGATTAAACCATTTATAGATGGATCACTTACGACAACACAACCACAAATACATCCCTCAAACTAAGTCATTGAAGTGGAAACTTTCCCCACCTTCTTTATTCAAAACCATTTCTTTCATTCAATGAATGGGAATTACATAAGTCTACTTGAAGAGAATGCAAGTTTGGGTTTCAAATGTGAAATATGAAATTTGACGTTCATTAAAGTAGAACTGACCAGTAAATGAACAACCAAAACATTACGATTTGTACAGCTCATTTTTAATAGGGAACAGAGTATCCCTTTGACCTGTTTTGCCCTAATGTGGCCATGTCATAACTTATCGGCTCTTTTCAAACAGGCTCTTACTGACGTCGACGCTAATTTCGACCGTTTTTAAAATATGATTAGCAGATAGAAATACTCCTCAATGGATTGTGAAGAAGGGATGATAGGTTATTGAAAAACATGAGAAGTTTACTTACCTCCTAATGAGTTCAAATGACCTCTTGTACTTCTAATTGACCAGCTTCCATTCTTGGCTCTTGTAATATCAGTTATAGGAAGGATCAATGCTGGTACAACTCCACTGGTTCCCATATATTGAATCGACACTGTAGACCATGATAAAAGCTTCAGTCCTTTCCCATTTTCAATTATAATGTCCAGCTTAGTATGTAATTGCAGTCTTACAAAGCATGCTACGGACATGGATTGTGTCCGAGAGTCGATCTCTTCGTAGGCCACACAATACAAAGATGACGATTTGTGCTCCTCAGCTAAATAAAATTTGACAATTGAGTTATCTAGCCCAGAAGATGTTTGCTCTACCACAAGGCTAGCGGAAATCATGTAGATGCCATCTATAGGGGCAAGGACGTAATCCTCGGAGCACCCATCGTAATTGTAAAAACCGTACTCTGTGAAAAAAACATTCAGACCACGAATTGGGTGTGGTGAGTGAGTAATTGATTGTTCTTTGATTTGCGCACTACATCCAATCACACCACCTCCTAGAAATGCAAAGAGTTGAAAATAATTATTCGACAATGAAACAGTGAGGTTAAGTATCGCTAGATAAATCTCACTGATTTACGGAGTTTCTGTAGCCTTCATTCACACCACGACACAGACTTAGGAACAAAGTCTCACCAAAATTGCAGCTTTGTTTCAAGAACTAAAGTTGGACAGGAATTTTATTTGAAATTTACTGATCAATGATAACAGTCGGTAAGGTTGGGTTCTATCCAAACAAAACATAAGTTGAAAATTAAAGGAAAGAGATTCAAGCACTCACCATCCACCAGAGTGATAGCTGAAGAGACGACCAGAATGATCCATTGTATTATTCTTTTCATTGCTCGAAAACTGGAAAAATATGAGAGAAAGTAATACATTAGAAACAACTGGCCCGTCGTACATTGTTTGAAAATAGCTCTGACGACCTTTAATACCATAAAGAATCAAGCGTCCAGCGACCCTAAGCTTGGACCAGGTCGCAAGTAAATGTTTTCAGATTCAGATTTATATTGAAAAAAATTAAAATGAGACGAAAATTAATCTTATTCCCAATTTAGTGAAACAACAAACGGTCTCCACCTTTATATTTTCCCAGCTTTAAAAGAGAAGGCTTTGAAATTCTTTACATAATACTAATCTCAAAAACAGATATAGGACAAAATACCGATTTCGAATTAATCTTCAAAGAGCTTCCTTTTTTATCGTGAGCCCCGAACAAATCCGATTTTGTATCGAGAGAGAAATTCAATCAGAATGGTTTGTTATGTAAAACACAGAAACAAACAAGCAAGCAAAGTCGAAACATTCTGCAGTCTGTGAGCAATATAACACGAACTGTTTTATAAGACGTTGTACGTACTTTTACTCGTGAGATTGAGTCAGTCATCGTAATCTTTCATTTTCTTGCTGTAAATGAAACAAAAGGAAATAAAGCACGTCATACATCTCCAATATTATAGAACTAAGAGAGTGACAATGATGTGTGGCATTTCACGCACACATGCTTGCAAACTCAACAGAATACCTCTCTACTTTGCTTAATACCCGTGTCCCGGGTACCGCATTTAAACAAATCAAATTCAAAACAAAAGAGGTAACCTAACACAAGGATGCAGCATCTCTTTCTATATCAAACTCAAGGTTAGAAGAGAATAAGGGCATTGTTAGTGCTTGATGAAACTTTTTTCTGCGAGATTTCTAGTGTACAAAGCAACGTTCTGATGATACGTTATATTGGCATAGCAATCGATTATTCACCAAAACATGTGAGAGCTCAGTCCCTCCTCTAACGGATCACTGGATTAGATTTTAAGAGTGGTAAGTCTCTAACCGTCTGTTGCCAAGGCCTCCATAAACCGTAAGTAAACAAACTAGTTTCTAAAATAAGTTCCTTGATAAAGAAAATTAATCGACCAACCCCTACTTTATCTTAAAAATACATGATAAGCAAGATATTGAATACCAAAAGCTCTTGAATTAAACTCGGTGTCATCAGCTGTTGAAACCGATGAAACGCTCACCAGCCACATCAAATATTACATCAATTTATATACAGTAAGAAATTCATTTAGTAAAGTATAAATTACAAAAATGACTGCCAGCCTGCAGTCGAAATCTGCATTTTGAAAAAGTCAACAAGATTTCAAGATGTCTCAACTAGCATCAACTAATATATATTATTTACTAGCACCTTCCTTAAACACAACACTTCATTTTACAATATCCAAGAAATTTCAACAACTCATACTATAATGGCTTTTGTCTCTTATCTTTGATTCAAAACCGTCTCGGTTCAAAAGCAATTAATCTTATTGTCGTGACAAATGACATGTGATGGCAAAGATAGCAGTGCAACAAAAACACTAAGTATGCTTGGTACAGTTTAATACTTGAATTTATACCCAAACCATTCGAAAAATATTGCTATAAACCTATCGACCCGTACCTTAAACGATCATAAAGGAAATTAGTCATGCTTGATGGGTTCCACTTTAGTGGGACTCTCCGATGTAACTAAACTCTCATGACTCTAAACCGTTTTCCTTGGGTGGGGTTAGATTTGATGTATCTACCCCAAATTTCGTTTTAATGCAGGTTGAAAAATGTTTGATCCCGTAGGTCGAATTTTCGAAGCATATTGGTTGGATCTAAAAAAATGTCCACCTAAATACTCGTAAAATACAAAAACTCAAAAACTATTGACCTACGTTTAAAAAACGTATACTCCTCAAATTCAAACAAATAATTTGGGCCTAGCTTTGCAAATCGAATTTCCGCAGATCAAAAGTAAAAACTTTGTTTGTTTGGTCACCTTAAAAGTGTCTACAAATTACAGTTTGGAAAATAAGAAATCCTGAGGACAAGGAGCCGAAATCGCCGTCCACTTTGCTCGACAACGGTAAAAAAACACCAAAATACCGTTGTCTATTTAGAGCAAAGGCTATATAGACCAGCGGCCGAGGTAGTGAATTGTGTCACTTCGTAGGGCACCCCTTAGATCAGGGCAAATTTTTGATAGGATGTTCCTAATAGGGTGTAGAATTGACAAAAAAATTATCCCTTCGAATCTCCTGCAGTTTTCGAGTGAATCGATTTTTAGTTAATCGATAGAACTTATCAACGGTTTTTTCGAAGTCTGAAAGTCAAATACCTGATGCATTTGATGAATTATCTCGAGATTTAGACATAGAAAATTAACAAACGATACTACTTTTGGATACTACTAATTCAGGGCTATCCAGCCGTGGGAATGATTTTTTCTGAAAATGCTCCTAGGAAAATGCTGACGTCATCGGAAAACACCCAAAACGTCGATTTTTCGCCTTAAAAATGCCATTTCTCGGCACCAGGTGGTCGAGACTTAAAAAATAACCCCATTTTCTTTATCTACTTTTCAAGCTGAATCAGTTGGTACCATCAGATATTTGATTTTCAGACTTCGAAAAAACCGTTAGTAAAGGGGGGACCCTGCAGGAGATTCGAAGGGCAAATTTTTTTTGTCAATTCTACACCCTATTAGGAGCATCATATCAAAAATTTGCCCTGATCTAAGGGGTGCCCTACGAAAACTATTTTAAGGCCTTTTCTGAACCTCGGACGCTGGCCTAATATAGAGCCGTACATCAACTGTTGACTTTGTTTCGCATCGACTTCATTTACCGTCGTCCTCTTTATCCTCCGATACATAAAGTCGCTTTTCTTTCTTGGAAGGAGGGTTTAGATTCCGAGTGTCTCAACTGCGATGAGTGCAACAGAGTTTAGGGAGGTTTTCGATTGAGAATATAAAAAGCTCTCCAAAATATTCTACCAAACAATTGAACTTTAAAACGTTACAGAATAGCAAAAAAAAAAATTCAAACAGCTAAGAGCGTTTCCATCCAATTTCATATGCAATTTTACAATTAATTAAAACAACTGACCACGCGACAAATAACGGTTAAAGATGTTAAATTTTAGATTTTGAATCTTCCTCATCATTCAATAATTGAAAGACACTTTCACACTTTTGAATAGAAACACTTTCTTCTTGTGAATCAACTGGATAGACTGTTTACTGCTCTTCGTCCCTGAAATCTTTATCAATTATGGATAAGTGGAATGAAAAACCCGCAGATCAAACTAAAAATAAAACTTGTCATAATCAAAATGTTTCCTCTTTCTTCGAAGACTTCTCGAAAAAAATGAACAGTCTTTGGAGCTTTTTTTATCAAATTCAGACCTTTTTATGTGATGTCTAGCGCAATGAAGAACGAAGACGCGCGAATGACCACAACAGAAACAGTGGCAAAACCTTTCATCGTGATATCTTTTTGAAGAGGCTTCAAGCCTGCAACACTGAAAAGGAAAGCATCATGAATTGGATAGTCAGGGATGTCCTGTTCGATTGAAGACTGTAATGACGATATGAAATGTATCTACCAAAAGAAATTCATTTTTGTCAGAGCGGGTACTGTTCTAAAGAAAACTGGAATATCCCGGCCATTCTCTTATAATATAACTTTGAATCTGAACAATCTAATTGGTGGAAAACCCGAAAGCTTATCAGTAGCGTAGACAAGAGGGGCGCAAAATTTGTGTGGGAGAGCAGATTTTTATGACAAAGTAATTATCTTTTTATAATATGAATCTCGAAAAGTACTTTATTAGATTAGGGATTATCTATCAGAACGCAAGCAATACGCCCAAATCGACGATAAATCATCGAGCAAATTAGACGTACAGTTTGGCGTTCCACAGGGGAGTACACTTGGCCCGATCTTTAACTTGTATGTGACCCCTATAAACACCAACGGTCCGAGCACATACCTGCTATATGCCGATGATACTACACTAATCCGACACACAAAGATCCAAGAACTGCAGAGCGCCATCGAATCGATCCAAAATGAAATAGACAACATCAACCTTTGGTCTGAGCAAAACCATCTATGTCTAAACACAAAAAAAGACAAAAATGAAAATCTTTTCGACCAGACAACTTGCACAACGCCATTCCCTCGCGGAACCCGTCACAGTTATCAAAAGCGCTGGACAGGATATTGAACAGGTCAAAAATTTCAAAATTCTCAGTGTTAGACTTAATGAGCATCTAGACTGGACTGAACATGTCAACCATACCCACGTTACGCAGCTTAAAACGATTCAAGAGCACCGCATCATGGCAGCAGCGCAAGATGCTTATGGAGTCACTGGTTCTCAGTAAACTGACATATGGCATCGCTTTACTATCCGATGCTACAAAAGCCCAGATTGAGCGTCTTCAGAAAGTCCAGAACGCCGCCGCTGGCTTCGTGCTCAAACGTTATGCCAGAACCAGCGACGTAATCGATCTCGAATGGTTACCAGTTGCTGAGATGGTTGATCTAACAATCGCCAAGATTGCCCATAGCGCTCTCCACAACCCCAGCTGGCCGTCATACCTCAAACTCAATAGACAACCGGATCCAGACAGAGAGCTCCGAAATGGTAATTTGGTCGCACACAATATTGTCTAACTGGCACCTTTGCACACGAGGCCGCAAAATGCTTCAACAACTTGCCTGTTGATATCAAACGAATTGACAAAAAGGAAAGCTTTGCTGATAAATGCTGGAATTTTTATTTTGATAGGGCGTTAGCCAAATCTCTAAGCTAATTCAATACACTCTTCTCGAGATGCATAAATTTATTGTTGTCCTCGTTTTCAAACAGATTTCATTGCTATGAAATTACATATTCACAATGATAATTGTGTTGTTTATACCTCATGAGACATTTTGAATTTCAAGCACTTTTGTTTTACAGTTAATGTTTGCCTTTTGGGAATTTAAATTGCTTTAAATGTATAATTTCATAGCAATGAAATCTGTTTGAAAACGAGGACAACAATAAATTTATGCATCTCGAGAAGAGTGTATTCAACCTTGAGTCACAAACTTAACCAACACAGTCGATCTAGCATCTGATACTTACGTTTAGTCTTTAGCATTTGCAGCCTAGTCTATTTTCTAAGGTCATTTATTTTCAATCACTTGCTATTATATTTGGACTCACTCTTCCTGTGTTTTCTAGCCCACCAGCGATTCTAGCGTTCCCCATTTGATATATTTAATCTATGTTAAGATTTATTTTATTTTATCTAAAACATTGTTCTATCATTTTATATTCCTAAATGAGACCGAACCTATATTCAATTTTATCGCAGCCATTCCACAATTTTGCCATCACAATATCTACAAATTTAACTGAATGATTTTAATTTTGATGTTCATTCGATGTTGCGCTATTACGTCTAGTCTATTCTACATTCGATTTTTCTTCTCAGTTTGATCTCCTATAAATATATTAAAATATTATTATATTAGTAGTTTTTCTCCCTAATATTTAATATTTACAATTTCATTGCAAAACTAGGACTTTGACAACCTACACAATTTGACCTATGTGATTTTTAATCCATATCTTCTTATCCGACGAACCTATCTTTCAGCGTCTTCTATATTAGGCCATATTAGTTGCCCATTGATTTACTATTTCAATACTATGTAGCCGATCAACCCACTAAGCTTCCATTACCGACTTAGCTGTCCACTTCGTATCAGTTTGAATCGTAAAATTTTACATTACATATACATAAAATATTTCAATTTCTTGTAAGAAGAACCAATAAATATACTTTTGGAGATCAAGAAATTAATGATGAAAAAAAATAAAATCATTGTGTCATAAAAGTCTTCTCTCCCACACAAATTTTGCGCCCCTGTCTTCGCTACTGCTTATTGAGAAACAGTCACAAGATAATGTCACAACACAAAATTAAGTCCAAGCAAACATCATGACCTTACATGATGGCCTGCAAAGATGATGATATCTTATCTCTACAACTTTTAACAAGGGAAATTAATAGCATGCTATGATGAACTGTGTCAATCTATTTAATACTCCAACGTCGGCTCATTGTTGACAAAGATAATTCGCTTCAAACAATGATAATAATTATTGGTCACAATTATTAGATAAACATGTTTGGTTGGTCAAAGTGGCACATCAATACCAATTTGTTCTCACAGAAAACTGCTTCCTTTTTTTAGTTCTCCTTGCTGCAAGTTACATAATCTTCATCGATATAAATTCATATCAAGATTTATCAATACAATAGCCAGTCAGTAATAGAAAAATGTCAGCAGAAAAATACGATGTAGAGAAGAACAATAATTTCTGTCCTCAGCGCCAGTGTTGGGAAATGCAAAGGCCAGTTTTTACAAAACACAAGAAAACACCGGTAGCAAAAAGCTTTACATGAACAATTTCATGATCCTTAAAATGAATGTCATTACAAACAAGCAACATGCTGAATGGACCTACCTAATGATTAACATCAGATGAAAATAAGAAAAAAGTGACAATGATTGTACAAAAATTCAGAATGGAAAAATAAAGCTTGCGTGTTGAATAATGTAAAATGGTGAAAAGGAATTTCTCCAAATACGAAAATCACTTAAACCATTCAGCCCCAAAAAACCTTTTAAGCTGTTTTTGGCCCAAATTTGCCCAAAAAAATTTTCCTTAAAAATCTGGCTCCGTCACATTTTGGGCATTGCCATTTTGCATAATTGTGCAAAAAATCAGAAAAGAATTATGAGTCAACATTGAGAAAAGCTATATTTTCTTATTTGGTTAAAGGGAATTTCCCCAAAATACGAAAATCCGTCTTTTAAGGCGAATAAGAATTTTCCAGGAAAAACCACTTCAGCCATTCTTTAGAGAATCTTGCCCTCCATCTTTGTACAAAAAATCAGAAAAAAGTAATGACAGGATTTTGCACAAAGTCCAAAAAACCCTATTTTTAGGTAGTTTTTGGCCCAAATTTGCACAAATAAATTTTTTCTCAAAAATCGGGCTCCGTCACGTTCTGGGCATTGCCATTTTGCATCATTGTGCAAAAAATCAGAAAAAACTAATGAGCCAATCCTGAGAAAAGCTGGTAACAGACGAACGGACGAACGGACGAACGAACGGACATGGGTTAATTTATAGAACCTCCACCGGGGTACCCGGAGGTAGGTCCAAAAAACAACAGCGATATCAAGTTATAGTTCGTGATACTGGATGGCCAAACTGCCAAATTTAGAATTATTCAGAAAACCCCGGTGGGGGTACTAGGGTTGTGAAGGGTATCTACCTAATTTGGGAATAATTTGATGTTGATCTTTCAAATTCAAGGGGGAAAATGTTGATTTATGATATTTTTCCTACCCTTAGAAGAACATAAAGTTGATTTTCTTCGAGGTTTCGAAAAAGGTACCCCCACTCCTTTCTCCTCCTTTTTGACCGATATTGTGAAAATTTATGTTTGATATTGCAATGATACATATAAAACTGAGAAAGTTTAAACATAGTATTGCGTCGAACGTCTTTTTCTCGAATATAGCTTTCGAACACGACTTACATCATAAAATTAAAAGAAAGCATCCAAGCCCTCGCTTTGAAACCATAGAGGCCCTTCTAACTTTTACTTCGTAACTTTATTTTTTACATGATAATAAATCAGTTCTAAAATATAGTAGGTCTTTTCTAAACCACAAGACGTCAGCTTAGAGTGAGAGTAAACGTCTCCACCTATATTTCATTCCTGACATAACTCTTTATAGTTTATATTCGTTATTTTAAATAGAAGGACCATTCAACAATGACCTCCACGAATCCCAGGTAGGGTCGCAAAAACACCAAAATAGAAAAATCAGTCCCTCGTAGGGTGCATTTTTATGGAAAATTTGGGGACAAAGTAGAAAATTTGAGAAAATTTTAGAATTTCAATCCCATTCAGGTTTTTCGCAAATTTCGGCAAATTTTTTTAAAAAACAAGTCCCACGTAGGGTCCATTTTTCGAACTTCAGCGGAGCACCCCCGTCGGTCGGCAAGGGTAGTAACCCCCCCCCTAGGGTCAAAATGTTACTCATGTTATCAGAGGATTCCAGTTTATCCCCTAAACCCGGGGGAGGGGCACTCGATTCGAAACAACGGTGTGTGCCGCGCAAAATCTGCTTTTCAAAATCGTACCCTTACACAGTGCAGTTCATTATGGCTGAAAAGGTACCCTTTCAGTGCATTTCTTGATTTACCCAACCTTTATTTTTTATTTTTTTATTTTATATCAATATATTTGGCAGGTCTATTGACCTCTATGAAACAGAACTTTTGATTTTACATTTTATAAAGTTTTTTCTCCCATTCTTTTATCAAACGGTCTTTGAAGACTTTTAAGGATGGTGCTTCAACAATATCTTCTTCTAGATCGTTCCAAGGTTTCACACTTCTGTAAAAAAGAGAGTTGCTTTGGTAGCCTCTCATACCGTCATTAGCAAAGTTCCTTTGAATCTCGTAATCACTCTGACGTCGTGGTCGTGTTCGAGGAGTAAATTTCTCTGATCTTATAGACTCGTCATAAATGTGGAGGTTCTTGAAAACTTCCACCATATCACCAACTTGCCGCCTGGTCTTTAGGCTGGGTAGATTGATGAGTCGTAGCCGATCTTCGTATGAGTAGTTTCAATAGCAACTAACTAGCCTTGTAGCTCTTCGTTGGACGCCCTCGATTGCATTGATATGTTTAATTAGCCTTGGAGACCATACTACATGTGCATATTCCAAATGGGGTCTGACAAATGCAATGAAAAGCGTTCGAAACATATCTGGTGAGAAAAATTCGTAGCTCCTGCTAATCAAGCCAACGATAGAGTTAGCTTTCTTGATTTTACTGAATATATGGGCTTCAAAGGTCAGGTCACTATCGATTATCACTCCTAGATCTTTTTCTTGGTCAACATGTTCTAGAACAGATCCTGCTATGGTAAAGAGATGGGCATATTTGATGTTCCAAAATTTACCCAGTGTTAAAACATGACACTTGTTCGGATGAAATTCTAAAAGCCAGTCCTTTGACCATTTTTCCATGGCATCAATGTCTTCCTGTAGCCTGAGCGCATCTTCGGCGCTGTTTATTTCTTCCACCAGTTTTGTATCGTCAGCAAACAGGAACATTTCTGCTTTCGTAGCCTCTGGTAAATCATTGATGTACAAAACAAAAAGTAGTGGACCAAGTACACTTCCTTGTGGAACTCCACTCATAACTTTACATCTTCTCGACAATGTTCCGTTTACCTTTACATACTGATAACGGTCAATGAGAAAGGACTGTATCCAGTTGAGCTCCGATCCTCTGACTCCATAAGCATTCAGCTTTTTCAGCAGTCTGCGGCGTGTTACGATGTCAAAGGCCTTCGCGAAGTCAAAATAAATCACATCAACTACTTTATTATTTGATATCGAATCCGCACATTTACCAAGGTATGTAAGTAATTGTGTTACCGTTGATCTCTTTGGCATGAACCCATGTTGTTTACTAGATAATAGTTTTTCATCTACCAGATTTTTCCTAATTTGGTCCCTTAGCGCTCTTTCCATCAGTCTGCAAGCGATGGATGTAAGACTGACTGGTCTGTAATTTTCAGCTAGATTTTTGCTCCCTTTTTTATATATTGGTATTGGTATATATATATAGTATGAAAATAAAATGTTTTCTCCTGTCAGATCTACAAACAACAAAGAATGGCCGAATTCTTTTTCCTCTTAGAGAGACGATGTTATAATGAAAGGGTAATTAGTCCTCTCTGGGTCCCTCTGTCTTTATCCTGGCTTGGGACAGGCTGACTGTCATTCAAGACAGTCAGGCGACATTACCCCAGCGGCCTGTACAAGATGACAACAAACTCCAGGTAGACTGACAGGAGAAGAAAACAAAAAATGAATATATATATATTGGAGCGGGACAGATATGTAGTCCGCTAGCTCCTTCAACATAATTGGATGAATTTCGTCCGGACCAATTGACTTATTTGGGTTGAGACCTTTAAGTTCTTTTTTGACCATTTCCAAAGTGAGATTAAACTCTACTTTAGAATCGGTACGCGATTGAAACTCCGGAAGACTATCATCGGGTTCTTTCGTGAATACACTACAGAACTGATCCTGTAGTATATCAGCTTTGTCTTCGTCCGTATAGTGAAGAGAAGATTTATCCTTTGGGTTGCGCAGGGTTTTGTTTTCATGGAGTTACGAACATGTCCCCAAAATCTTTTTGGACTCCTCTTTACTTGCCCACATATCCGCTTTTCAAGTTCCCTTTTTACTTGTGTTATCTTTCTGTTAGCTTCGTTCCGTGCAATCACATACTCAAGTCTAGACAGTTCCTCTCTACTTGTACCGATCGATCGTATCCACTTTCGATGAAGACGCCGCTTTTTTTTAAGATATTGTTGGATTTGCTAATTTATTGCAAATCTTCCTCTTTTCCCATAGACTCGTTTCGTTGCTGAAAGTGGGACAAATTCGGCCCTTAGTTCTAGTAGTTTTTCTTGAAACATCTTGGTCTTCTTCATTAGTGAGTATCAAATCGATTAACGATGGTTCATCTGTTCCTCTGGCTCTAGTCGGCTCATCAACGTGCTGGAAGAAGAATGTGTCCCTCAAGGCATCGAGAAACTGTTCATCTTCCTTTGTTTCGTCGTGGGGTGTCGACCAATACTCCCAGTTGATGTCTTTGTAATTGAAATCTCCAACAATGCATTTATGAGTATACTTATTATTCATGCCAATTTCCCTAAGTAGTAGGTTGAGTGAAGCATTATTTTTGGCAGATGTCTCTGTGTTGGTAGGACTTCTATACATGCACCCAAATAACAAAGTGTCATTACCTTGTAACTTAATTTCGACCATGCAAGCTTCTTGGAATTCAGTCTCGAATCTTATTTCGACAACAAGATCTTTTATCGATTCATGTGTTAGAATGACGATTCCACAGCCAACTTTATTTAGTGCATTCGTTTCGAAAGGTGCTGAATATCCCTGAATGGAAAAGTCCTCAATGAGACGTTCTCTCTTCTAATTTTTCGGGTTTACTTCGCATATTGCTATGATGTGAGGTTTTGATTTGGTAACTGTCAACAAGTTCTTTCTTCTTTTTCTTCGTGAGCTGATCAGCATTCGTGTATATGTCTAGGTTTTTTCGAACGTTCTGTAACTTCTTTTTAGGTTTTTCCGGTTTTAATATTTTTTTGTGTTTTTTTGTTTGTGATTACGGGATTTAGTGGTTTTGATTTATAGTGCACTATATTTCTCAGCTGTAAATCTGCGTGAAAGAAAAAGCTTGGGAAATTTTCTGTTTAAAAGAAAAACTGAGAAAATTATTTTTGTCAGCTATAATTATCAGACAATAGAAACTTTTTCAAACAAAAGAGAAGTAAAAACCTTTCTTTTTAGCAATTATTTTGAATTTGTTTTAAAATTCGACCCTTGCAGTGCAATGTCAGAGAAACATACCCTTACAGTGCATTTTGGGATGCTGAAAAACCCCACCCTTAAGCGCGGCACATGACGTAGGCCAGATCATATGAGTGCCCCCCCGGGCCTCTAAACCGTCTCAATTTCATTAAACCAAAGAAGCCTTATGATCAAAAGTGATCAATCTATAGTCATTCTTTTGAGAGATTGGTGATCAAAATCAATGTTGGAATGTGGAGAGCTAAGAGTTCACTTTTTCCAAAGATGACAATGAAAAAATAGGGAGGATGATAGTGAGTTAGAATCACTGGAAACTTCTTATTCCAACACAACGAATCAGTCAACACTTTTGGGGAAGCATTTAATTCAAATCTATTGATTAAAGTTTTATGGAGGTAAGAACTGACTGTGGTAGAGAAGTTGCAAAAATAACCAAAAGTGGACTATATAAGAAGCATATTTTCAAATTATTAGCAATTACATTGATAACTCTGGTCTGCCCTTACTTCACTTTGGCGGAAATAGTTCGCCTGAGTTGGGATCAATCGATTTTGTATCTGAAAGGGTGTGTCCTCTGTAACCCTCAGCGACGACAGTCTTCGTTGGCCATCAAGGTCAATGTCCGGGAAAGTTCTTTGAAATCTTTTTGAAGACTCGGTTCTGAATCTTGTGGAGTTTTTTATGTCTAATATTGCCTGCACGTGCCGTGATACTAATGTGTCTGTCTCCCTTAAGGACTACCATGAATGTATAACACTGTTTATCCAGGATGCTCAATTTACACACAGTAGAGTACTCAGAAAATTTAAATGTAAATAACAAACCTCATCGTAATGACTCTACTCTCTACTCTCCATGAAATCAGGTCGATGTTGATTCCAAAAAGTCTCCAGTCTCCTACAAAGATGTTTTTTCTTCCGTCTAAAAAGTTGATGTAAAGTTTAAAGGAGAAATATTCATTTTTGATAACTAAAAGAGGAGAGTATGAAAGGTGCAAAGGTGCGAAATAAAAATGAATTGACTCTCAATTTCAATTTGGAAAAACGAAAAACTGGAAACTAAAAAAGAACTCAAAACACTATTTTGTACAAAGGTGCCGAAAAAATGAAGAAAATTGTAGAATAAATAGGATCCAACTTACAATGAAAAAAGCTTTTTCGGTTTGACGAGTTCCATTCCATTTTTCTTAAGAGATTTCATGAGTTGACTAGACAATTGGCGATACGAAAGGTTCCTGTGGGGAAAAAACATCCCATGAAGCATTTCAAAAAGTCTCAGTCCGTCTAATCTGATTCACACCGTTGTGATAGTGAGATGTAACAATAGGTCCACACAGGTCCACACGGGTCAAGTTTCTTGATGGGAATTCAAAGAGATTTACGTAATAGGGTGCTTAATGAAACACGTTTACTGGCACAAAAGATTCAACCTCATTAGATAAACTGATAGTTTCCAATCACCGAATCACTGGTGATGATCTTGGTGACCACGAATGTTCATTCGAGAAAAAATGAAGAGAACTCAAATGGAGCCAATCCTGGTAAAATGTCTAAAATTTAATTACCAAACTCTAGATGTTCTGACCTTTGAACCTAAGAAAAAAGAGTCTTCGATGGAAACAGCTTTCTTTCCGGCCATTTCTTTGTAAGAAATTTTATTAGTTACGTAATCCGTAACCCTCGGGTAACTCAGGGCAAATCTCAACAACTTTACAATTTTATCCTAAGCTTTTGAGATCAATAGCAGCCATATTCAGAGATCCAGTAAGGACTCAGTTCCTCTATACTTTGAAGTTTATGAATCAGGTTGTGACCTAATTAAATATACAGTAAGAAATTGTTGTTATGACATCATGATTTTATGGAATTTGATAACGTCATCAATCGTAAAAATGGGAGTTTCTAAACATTGACCAGAAATGGCGACCAGAAATGGCGACCACGACCGGCGACCACGACCGGTGACCAGATAAATTTGGATTATCGAGTTTATCTGCTCTCTCCACCGTAGAAAATATTCAAATCAAGTCCTCAGAATACTAAAAAGTGACCTTTGAAGTAACCAGTCATTTTCTTGACAAAGTGACAATATTTGACAAAAATATTGACAGGGTCATTAAGTATGATGTTTGTAATCTTTGTTACACCAAATATTTTAATTATGCTGAATGAGATGCCTTTAGTATGAATAGATAGAACTTGTCAGTAGGAAAAAATTGGGAAGGCCAGTTTTAGAGATATGAATCTAATCAATTATTCTATTGTCTTTATGCTGACAAAATGACTAATTTCGACAGAAATAACAATCTGATGATGAAATACAAAGCTTCTCAAACTATTTTCAAAAAGTTTTGTGCCACTAATTATTTTGATGCTGATAATACAAAAGGATAGAAATTGACACCATAATCAAGCTCCAAGAGCGTCGAAATGTTTGTTTTACGTAATTGGCACGTGGCTTTAAAAAAATAGATGAGACAGGGGTAAGCTTACTCTTCAAATGATATATATTCAAATGATTAGGAGAAACACTCTACGTTGGAGAAAGGGAAAAAACTCGATAACCCAAATTTATCTGGTCGCTGTTCGTGGTCGCCAGTCGTGGTCGTCATTTCTGGTCGACGTTTAGAAACTCCCAATCTTGGACCCGACGATGCAAGATGCAAGTAATTGATATGTACTTTTTGAAAAATATTTTCTGAAAAGTTTGATGACGTAAGCAAAAGAATCGACATTTACTTTTATAGTTACAGCTATATTTTCTACGATTTTTGACGTCATAATTTGATGAAATCATAATTCAGTTTTTCCTTAATTACTAATTTTTCGGCAAATATTTATTTGTGTAACAACCGCAACCTAAAACCTCAAGGTATTGGTCAACTAAAATTTCATAAGTGAATGCTTGAGAATGCGTGCTATTTGGAATTTGGAATTTGTGATTTAAACAAATCTAGACACTCCCTGACTCACCCGAGCCCCTTTACTGCGGGAGATACATTTGTTTTAGTCTTCCACTGAGCCTCATATTGTTATTTCGTTCTGATTTTTATAGCATTGAAGTAATTTAGGTTAGATTAAACTCAACCATTTATCATTTTGATATGGATGGACAATTGGGATTTCAATATTGATGGCTTTTGCAATGAAAAGGAATCTTTAAAGAAAACATTTCATTTTATATCCGTACAGGGGGTGGACGAACATTTCCACGGGGTTAAACCCAGAAGAATTTCTAAGGAAAGTTTATTCGATTTTCTGGGGGGGGGAGGGTTAAAATCGTAAAAGGTTGATTTTCATAACACCCTTGTCCCACAGCCCCGGTTGAAGAATCCAGTGATGATGGCTTTGGAGTGCAATTTTTAGACATTGAAATTCGAACGTGGATGAAATCAAAGTCAATTTCCCAATTGGGCTGAAATTCCATTTTCCCACCGGGGACAAGAAAGATTTTTGCCAAATTTTCCAGTGGGGCTGAGGTCTAAGCGGGTCTGTGACACAGGGGTGTTTTATAGTTCGTCCACCCTCATATTACGGTACGAGAAAGCATTTTTCCAAAGGATTCTTTTTCTGTAAATTTTGCCATTTTAACCTAGGAAAAGCATGACTTGGAAACAGATTCTGGGAGCCTCATGGTTCAGAAATATTTTAGGTAATCCTGAAATTTTGGCTGTTTATTTCTGGGAAAATTAGCTAAAAAATTAAGCTCCACCTACTTTGAATTAAAATGAATAAAGAAATACAAAACGTGTAAAAACACCACTCTTACGTTAATCGATAAATGTTTAATGTGAATTTTAACTCACAAAAGTCCGAAAAGGACCTAAAGATATCATTATTTTCACGAAGGAAATAGAAGAAAAGGCTAAAACAAATAAGAGATATGATAGAGTATTGAAAATTTTATTTGACGTTTTTATAATACAAATATATACAAAATGTTTTTTCAGAATAAAAAGAATATCTATGTCTATTTGTTTTCAGGAGAGAAAAAATCGTGTAAACCCTGAACGATATGCAACATTGCTCCCAATATTTAGAAAAGAACGAGCGCTGAAAATTCAAAATGAATCAACGGACAAACTCGCCTTGTTAAAAAAACGCGCCCTAAAACCGTGGATAAAAATGGCATCAGAAATATTGATGAAAATATACAAATTATGATACAAAAACTGAAGAATGCAAAAATGATTTCATAAAAACTGTACAATGTCCAAACATCTACTGGTCGAGATCTAAGACGAAGATTCCCTACGTAGCTTGGGCATTCCTCCGTACCGGACGTAGTACAACGGAGGGCTAAACGTATGGACGGGCGGTAAAGCGTAAGACACAGGCTGCTCAGCGCGTTTCTGGATTTGGTCGATTGAGTGATTGGTTCTAAGAGCTTCGTCTAGAATCCAGATATATTGGTTAGCAGCGCGTAGTAATTCCAACTTGGTCAGTTTACGTTTGTCTTTTAAGCCTGGCACGTGTTCCTTCAGCTCTTCCATTGCGCAATTGATGAGGTGCACGCGTCGGCGTTCACGGTCGTTCGCACGGAGACGTTTCATACGTGACGAGTTGGATGAGGGATGAAGATAGTTGTTAGGTGTTGTGGGTGTGTGGTGGTGATAGAAATGTTGGTGATGTGGATGATTAGCTGCTGGAGGGGAGAAGGTATCATCGGAGGAGGATTGGTCTGATGGTGTGTCCACTATGTCCACCTCCAGTTCGTCTTGTGGTTCCGGCTTGATGTACATCCTGTGTGAAGAAAAAAGAGTAGATTTCAATTAGTCGGTATCTTCAACATTTCTCCCAAGGGTTGAATTCTCTATTGATATAAGATTTTGTTGCCAAGATGCAGAGATATTTCAATTGCTTCTTTCCCTAGAAAACACCTGGGAATTTACAAAATTGTGGTAACAGATAAAAACTTATTTGCAGAATGAAACATTGTTTCCACATATCTTCAATATCATCCTACAGTTGTTGTTTGCAAATTATAAACATGCAGATGTCACAGATGTTCAAAGGTGGAAAAACTTAAAACGTCCCAAGAGGGTAACTTTACTTTAATTCAAATACTCTGATAATCCAGCAAAACTCACCTTTGAGTTTGTGTAGAAGTTTTACAGGAAGAAAATCTTCGGTATGAATAATTTAATTTTCACTTCTTTGCTTCTTCAAAAAACAGTTTATCTTTCGTGTTAACACTGCAGCTACAAAATTTCTTCTATTCATGTATGTGACAGTGCTTGTGTGTGTGAAAGAGAGAGAGAGGGAGAGAGAAGTATCAAATGTTTCTACGCGCCAAAAGTTTTCTTTTGTATTCATCAATCCTATTGATTTCATGAAATTTCCGTTATTGATAAACCTCTCTCCCTTCTTCTTTTGTTGCATTTTTCATTTTACTTTTTTTTCGGGAGTTTCTAAACGTCGACCAGAAATGACGACCACGACCGGCGACCACGACCAGCGACCAGATAAATTTGGGTTATCGAGTTTTTTCTCTTTCTCCAACGTAGAGAGTCTCTAATCATTTGAATATATTTAATATTGAAGAGTAAGCTCACCCCTGTCTCATCTAATTAAAGGACGTGCCAAATACATAAAACAACTATTTCGACGCTCTTGGAGCTTGATTATGATGTCAATTTCTATCTTTTTGTATTATCAGCATCAAAATAACTAGTGGCACAAAATTTTTGAAAATGGTTTGAGAAGCTTTGTATTTCATCATCAGATTGTTATTTCTGTCCAAATTAATCATTTTGTTAGCATAAAGACAATAGAATAATTGATTAGATTCATATCTCTAAAACTGGCCTTCCCAATTTTTTCCTACTGACAAGTTGTATCTATTCACACTAAAGGCATCTCATTCAGCATAATTAAAATATTTGGTTTAACAAAGCTTACAAACATCATACTTAATGACCCTGTTAATATTTTTGTCAAATAGTGTCACTTTGTCAAGAAAATGACTGGTTACTTCAAAGGTCACTTTTCAGTATTCTGGGGACTTGATTTAAACATTCTCTACGGTGGAGAGAGCAGATAAACTCGATAGCCCAAATTTATCTGGTCGCCGGTCGTGGGCGCTGGTCGTGGTCGCCATTTCTGGTCGATGTTTAGAAACTCCCTTTTTTTTCTGACCAAAAATTCAAAGAAATAAAAGGCGTTTTATTCGGCTTTACATAATAGAACACACCTGACGTAAAACACTATAGAACATCGCATAAATTGAGTAGATATCGTTCTTTTATGCTTTGCTGAAAGATCTTTATTAAATAAAATCGATTAACCATGAAACCTTTTTTACTTTTCTCCACCGATTTTCTTTTGTTCTTTTTGGACACCCTGCTCATCAGTTCAAATCAATGAAAAGCGGTGGGACTTTACTTTTTCCACGCTCCAATGAATCAATGCAATGCAATGGATTCAAAGCAATAACCTTTTTGATCCTATGTTTATTTATAAGAACATCCAAAATTTTTTAAGCCTTCGGATGTTCTTAACTTTTTGAGTTTTAAACCTAAAAATGTTCTTAACGTGTTCTTATTTTCACCAATCTTCGAGCATTTTTGTTCAATTTTCCTAAGAAATCGTGTGTTAGAGAGTCTGCGAAGCCATAAAATGTTCTTATCTTGTTCTTAACATTTTGGCCATCGAAGCCTTATGTTCTTATATAAATTTTTCTTATGAAAATAACATGTATTGAAAGGATATTACACTCCCTTAATTCCTTTGCGAAACCCTCCCAGCCCCAAAGGGTAGCGTAGTGGATCGAGCCATGGAATTATTATAGAAACTCGGGATAAACATCGAATGAAACGATGGAGAGCGAGGTATCGTCTTTCCATTGTCGCCTCAGGAGGGGCGTTTACTTGAAACAAGTAGCTGTTAGGAAGTACAATGCGAAGGAAAACTTAGATTTATGATAATTGTATTTATTTAGTATCGAACTGATTTCGACCTGTTATTACTTTCCTTGATATATTTGACATATTTGTACTCAAATAATAATGGAAAGGCGTACCATATTTCAGTATTGCGGATATTTTACTTCGAAATTTCGCAAAAAATAACCCAATTCTTTTTTCGGTACTTCGGTATTTCGAAATTGCCAATTTTTACTTCGGAATTTCGGTATGAGTTTTTGCTCAAGTTTGTCAAGTATTTCTGAATTCATTTTCGTAAAATACACGCTTTTTTTATAAGAATGGTGTAAATCCATTTCATCATGGATATTCTTAACTTTTTTGGGAAAATCATCCTAAAATATTCTTACATCATTCTTAGGTTAGGATCCTAATTCAGACTACATTTAACATTTAGTACATACGTCTCAAGCATAAAATGGCATTTTTGTGAAGGTGTGATCCTTACTTGGGGGTAATTGGCAATTTATAATTGAAAATGCTCTAAAAATGGCATTCTTAGCTTGAGTAGCCAAATTCCATGATGGTGATATTCTTAGCATTATTCTTAAATTTTTGGCCATTTTCATCATGGACATTCTTATAAAGTGTATTCTTATTTAAACAAGCTATATGCTGAATGGACCTACCTGATGATGAAAGTTAGATAGCAATGTGAAAAGAAAAATGAAAAAAAATAATTGAATCATATGCTTGATGGTGAGCATTGTTATCAATAATGTTTTTGTGTAGTGAAAAATATAGAAATATAAGGAAAAAATCCAATGAAAATCTGCAAAAATAAAGAAATTCAAGAAATACTGTCTTTCCGGCGAAAAGAGGTTGTTCCGGCGACTTTTAAAATAGTTCCGGCTTCAAAAATCAATTTTATTGAAAATTGAAACATGCTCGATGGTGGGCATTGCTATTAATAATGTTTTTGAATGAAAAAACAACCAATTATAAGGAAAAAGTCCAATGAAAATCTAGAAAAACGGCGATTTCCGGCATATTTCCGGCATTTTCCACCGGAAAAAAAATTTTCTGAAAAATCGGACTCGGCCATGTTTAGGGCATTGTTAACACGCAACTTTGAGCAAAAAATGATAAAATCTCGAGAAAATGCCAAAAAACCAGTTTTTCCGGCATATTTCCGGCATTTTCGGCCGGAAAAAGATGTTTTTCGAAAATCGGGCTCCGTCACAATTTAGGTATTGACATTTTGCATCATTGTGCAAAATTTCATGAAAGAATATAAAGTACAGCTCAAGAAATTCAAGAAATACCGTTTTTCCGGCGAAAATCGGCTGTTCCGGCCCGGCCGCCGGCCTGCGATTTTTAGAAAGTTCCGGCTTCAAAAATCTATTTTTTTGAAAATTGAAACATGCTTGATGGTGGGCATTGCTATTAATAATGTTTTTAAATGAAAAAAACAACCAATTATATGGAAAAAGTCCAATGAAAATCCAGAAAAACGGCGATTTCCGGCATATTTCCGGCATTTCCGCCCGGAAAAGATTTTTTCCCAAAAATCGGACTAGGCCATGTTTTGGGCATTGTTAATACGCATCTTTGAGCAAAAAATCAGAAAAAACTAATGATGAAATCTCGAGAAAATGCCGAAAAACCAGTTTTTCCGGCATATTTCCGCCATTTTCGGCCGGAAAAATTTTTTTTTCGAAAATCGGGCTCCGTCACATTTTGGGCATTGCCATTTTGCATCTTTGTGCCAAAAATCAGAAAAAAATAATGAGCCAATCTCGAGAAAAGCTGGTAACAGACGAACGAACGGACGGACGAACAGACACAGGTTAATTCATAGGACCTCCACCGGGGCACCCGGAGGTAGGTCCAAAAAAAGCGTGTAATCATGTATGAAATTTAGGCAAAATTTTTTTTTTCATTTTTGGAATTTCTGAAATCGAAAAAAAGGTTCAAACGAGTTCAAATTCACATTATTAAAATGACGTTGGTTATGAATTATTTAATAACCTATCCCCTACCTGAATCAACTCCCTTCCTCAGAACCAAAAAAAATTACAAACAGTATATGTGTAACTTACTTTCTTATTGACTCCCTCCACTTGACCCATCAATCGGTTCGTTCAGGTCATTTCAATTGAGAGGGAGAACGAGGGGATGTTGGATGATTGTAATGGTTTCACTTTAAAGACATGCTCTGAAAAGAAAGTTATGGATACTTAAAACTACAAATAAGATAAAACTGCTTCAACTTGCACAGTAATCCTTAAACTTACCCCATTTCCTGAGTACTTAATTCTATAAATCCCAGTACCTTACCATAGGGAGTTTTGATGAACAGACCCTAAAAATGTTCCAATAAAAAAAAAGATGAGAACATAATCACTGAACCCCTCCCAAATCCAAATATCTTTAGTGACCTACCTTGATAGGTTTATGTTGAGCGAGGCCAAAGCCTCTTAGTTGCAGCTTGGCAGAGAGTGAAGACGTTTGTTTCATGAAGAAGAAGAAATTATTGTAAGAACTAAACTAACCTTGTTAATAATCTGTTTCACTCCCTGTTTTGTTGACCCCAAGCAATACCAACTACATTGGCGAAGAATAGACTTATGTTACCCAGCTCCTGGTGATCAACAACCTGAAATAGACTCTTGTTGTTTCCAGAGAAAAATTCCAAGCCACGCTTGCTTCCAATCGAACCATCCACATTTTGTCTCGATAAGTCAAATCCATGATGGCCGCCAGAGGCACTCTGTATTCCGCCCTCTCAACCTTCAAACGACCGAAAGACGCGAGTGCCGCCCCCAATTCGTTCGATAAATATGTCAAGAGAGCAAACATGATTTTTGATACGGAGGACATTGACGAAGATAAGAAAAAGAAAGCTCTTTTGCAACTCTGGGGTGGAGACGAATGAAGCATGAAGGAAAGGTGACGATAGAAGACACATACGCAGCCACAATTGACAAAATCATAAACTCCTTAAAGGGACAAATAAACAAAGTTTACCCGGTATTTAAACTATTTTGCGAGATGCCACAAGGGCAGATACCGTTCACCGAATGGTCCACAAAAGTTTTAGATCAAGCAAAGCTCTGCAAAATCGCCACCTACACTGCAAAGAAAGCCGCTCGCGACGCTATGACGATGCATACGAATAACAGTAAGCTCAGGAAACATGCCCTCGCGGAGGGTGCAAACTTCGATGATTTCGTTAAATACGGAATAGCGCTAGAATCATCATCGTCACAAGCGCAAAACATCGAGAAACAAGAGAGTGTTAACTGGATCGGCAGTAGAAGAGGACCAAGAAGACCAGACCCACCGAAACCGAACATCACGAGAGATTCGATCGGTAGGGGAAAGCAAACCGAAAGTTCCCCAAAGACTTTTGCGGATATGAACGTCGAAAAGCCCACTCAAAAGGGTACCGCCCGTATGGTACTAAAGACCTACTGCGAGTGAAGGGTAGAGCAAAGATCGAACTGACCACTAGCAGTGGAGCAACAGCCGATCAACTCGTTTACGTGATAGAAGGAAACCACACGGAACCGCTCTCAGGTTTAGAAGCATCGTTAGAGCTCGGTGTCTTGGAGATTCACCCAAAAGGCCGCAGAGACGCCAATGATCCAGAAACGCCAGTATACCACATCAACGAACCAGAGAAAGTCCCAACTTCAGTGACTGAAATCATCGACAAGCATCAACCTATCTTTGAGGGAATCGGCAATTTCAATAAATCAGAAATAAACTTTGATATAGACGGATCGATCAAACCAATGATACAGAAGGAGCGACCGATACCGTTCGCTTTCAGAAAACAAGTCACGAGCCATCTCAAAGAACTTAGAGACAATGACATCATCGAAGGCCCGTTAGATCCGTGTGTTAACCGCGACTGGATCTCGAACGTTGTCATTACGAAGAAACCATCCGGGCAGATACGTATGAATTTAGACATGCGTCACGCAAATATTACCATTAAAGAAAGCCATATTCCCGTACCGACTGTCCATTTTTTGCGTCACAAGCTCAACGGCGCCTAAGTATTCACAAAGCTGGACATGAAACATTCATTTCACCAAATGCCACTCGGCGAAAAGTCGAAAGAGCTTACAAACTTTTACATGCACGAAGGCATCTACCGATTTAAGCGTCTTGTCATGGGTGCTGGACCCGCCAGTCAAGAGTTCCACGAGCGTTTGCTGCAAAGTATTGTAGACCTCGTTGGTGTGGAACAGATTGAAGACAATTTGCTAGTTTACGGAGAGACCCAGCATGAGCATGACCTCCATTTGAGTGCTCTACTTGATCGATTAAATCCCACGGCTTAACACTTAGACGAGAGAAATGTGTATGGAATGCTCCAGAAGTTATTTGGTTCGGATTATAAGTTTTCCAGAGAAGGTATGTCCGCAGATCCATCGAAAGTAGAGACTATCGTCAGACTCGCACCACCAACCAACGCAGCCGAAGTAAAAAGTTTCTTGCAGATGTGTCAATATAACGCCCTCTTTATGTTCGGAGAGCCAGAGACTTACAGTGACATTACAGCACCGTTACGAAATCTAACGCGTAAGAAAGTTCCATTCCACTGGGATCAAGCTTGTCAGAACGCATTCGACAAACTGAAAGATGGTTTATGTAGCAACCGAGTAATAGCACCCTGGGCACCCGATCGAAAAACGAAGCTTGTAGTTGACCGAGGACCGAAGGGTATTAGCGCCACATTGTTTCAAAAAGAACCCGACACTGGACATTACAAAACAATCAACTACTCGAGTAGATCGTTAACAGAGACAGAACAACGCTATGCTCAGATCGAGGGTGAAAGCTTAGCTATCCTTTTCGGCGTCACGACCAACCGAATGTATCTTCACGGAATGAAATTCGACACAATAACTGATCATGAGCCGCTGGTCTCATTGTACAATAATCAACGAAGAAAAGCCCCAGCTCGCATCGAGAATCACCGATTGAAGTTACAACAGTACCGTATGACCGTAAAGTATGAAAAGGGAAGCACCAACCCGACAGATTACAACAGTCGACATCCATTACCCATCACTGAACAACAGAAGATGCAAGCCAGTGAGGAAACCTTCCACATCAATGCTATCATCGACGACGACATTCTCGACGCTATGACCTTCGACATGGTTCGAAAAGCAACAAACGCCGATGACCAGCTCGCCCGCTTGAAATTTTGCATCCTCGAGAAAGGATACATTCCGAAGAATGCAGACGACTTACAGCCGTTCCGACACGTATTCGACGAACTTTCAGTTGCACGACAAGTCGTTTTACGAGGAGAACGACTCATTATTCCGGAATGTTTGCAGCCTGACGTGACAGCTCTCGCTCATGAAGGGCATCAAGGCGCATCGAAAATGAAGCGTTATCTTCGATCGAAAGTTTGGTTTCCCAACATGGACAAGCTTGCTACACCTCAACAAAAGCATCAGCTGCTCATCACGACGAAATTGCCAGAAGGACCTTGGAGACACATCGCCTCGGATTTCAAGGGCCCAATCGCCGCCAAAGATTACTATTTCCTGCTTCTCATTGACGAGTACTCTCGATTTCCGGAAGTGGCTGTGCTATATTCTACCGCCGCCGACACGGTGGCACCTCATTTCGACCGAATTTTGGCAACTCATGGCATTCAAGAGAAGGTCAAGACGGATAATGGTCTGCCTTTTAACTTACACGAATTTACAAATTACGCGAAGAAGCGTGGTTTTAAGCACCAGCCGATTACACCAGAACAACCTTCATCGAATGGGCTAGCCGAAAACTTCATGAAGATGCTTCAGAAGGTAGCCCACACCACCTATGTCGAACACAGGGACCCAAAAGAAGTGGTTCACAGATATCTTCTTTCGTACCGGGCGACTCCCAATTTAGCCACTGGAAAGTCACCAGCGGAGATGTTGTTCAATCGACAAATCGCAAACTCTGTTCCAATGATGAAAAAGAAGGAACAAGATCGATCCGTTCTCGAGAAAGAAACAAGTTATAAAGCCGCAATGACCAAATACCATGACCAACGACGACACGCGAAGCCCATTGACATTGACCTAGGGGACAAAGTCCTTCGCCCTCAAAAGAAGTCAACCGTAAAGACTCCTTTCGACCCATCACCATTGACTGTGGTGAAAAAGAAAGGTTATATGCTCATCGCCGAAACATCGAAAGACAAATTTGTTACCCGTGCAGCAAACACATTCAAGAAAGTCCATGAGCGCGATCCGTTTTTCAGACGCTCACTAACACAAACTTACATCAACACCGACTCGGATGATGACTTTCCGTTTCGTCACCGTCGCTACGATAACAATACTAATCCACCACTGCCCGACGAGAGCCCCATTGACGACACATCTTCGGGGAGCGAAAGTGACACGATTCCGTATCGAGAAGGAGAGAGTGAGATGGAAGACGTTGATCACGACGTTGAGCACGTTGACCGTTAAGAATTCAGGACTGAAAAGACGACGAAAAGCGCCACGTTATCTTGAAGACTACAAGTTGTAAAGTAGTCATTAATGTATATAAAATCTATGCCTTGGACTGAGAACCGCCAATAGCGAAGGCACTGTACATATGTAAATACCCGAAGAAAAGGAGAGGTGTAGTGATAGGTTTATAATGAGCGAGGCAAAAGCCTCTTAGTTGCAGCTTGGCAGAGAGTGAAGACGTTTGTTTCATGAAGAAGAGAAATTGTTGTAAGAACTAAACTAACCTTGTTAATAATCTGTTTCACTCCATGTTTTGTTGACCCCAAGCAATATCAACTAAGTGGGTACTACAATATCCATTGAAATATTGTGGAAGCTTTGAAATCGCTTATTTTTGCCCAAACTTTAAATTCTTAATCAAAAGTATGAAAACATTTGACCGACCCAAAATGACGAAGAGAAATTCGGAAAGAGTTTAAAAAGAAAGCTCATCTTACCAAGAAATTGGTTGCATTCTCAAAGAATTCCGTTTTGTATCAGTTTTAAAGAATCTTCGCCCTAAAAAAATAAGAGTAATTAATAAATAACAGTAAGAAGTACAACGTCTTCACCGATGGGTGAAAAATTCCAATGAAAATCTGCGAATCTTGCGATAATTTTCTTCGCAAATCGGGCTCCGTCACATTTTGGGCATTACTATTACTACCTTTGTGCCAAAAATCAGAAAAAACTAATCAGCCAATCTCGAAAAAAAGCTAGTAAGTAACAGACGAACAGACAAACGGACAAAGGACAAATTCATAGGACCTCCAGGTAGGTCCAAAATCAGAATGAAATATCAAGTCAATCTCCAGAAATGCTCATTTCCCTCTAGGACTTACAAAAAAACAAAAGGGTATTTTTCCCAATTCAGAAAATCCGATTTTTATGGGGAAAAACAAACTTTTTAGAAAACCTTACCCTTTGTGTTCAGAAAAACCTCATATTAAGGCACTTTTTTGGCTCAAATTTGCCCAAAAGTTTTTCTCAAAAATCAGGCTCCGTCACATTTTGAGTATGGCCATTTTGAATCATTGTGCAAAAAAATCATATATACTAATGTCCCAATCCCGAGAGAAGTTGGTAACAGACCAACGGGCGGACGTGGGTTAAGTTAGGGTCTCCGCAGTAGGTCCAAAATGAACGACTCTTATTCGATCGGAATGACACCTCACAATGACATCTGATATACATTGATGCGCTGATGGACAAAAAGAGATTTCGACAGACTTACTTTTACTGGTGACCGGCTTGAGATAAGCCAATAAAATTGATTGATTGATTGATTGATTGATTGATTGCTTGCTCGATTGCTTGCTCGATTAATTGCTAGATTAATTGCTCGATTGCTTGCTCGATTGATTGCTCGATTGCTTGCTCGATTAATTGCTCGATTGCTTGCTCGATTGATTGCTCGATTGATTGCTCGATTGATTGCTCGATTGATTGCTCGATTGCTTGCTCGATTGCTCGCTCGATTGCTTGCTCGATTGCTCACTCGATTGCTCGCTCGATTGCTCGCTCGATTGATTGCTCGATTGATTGCTCGATTGATTGCTCGATTGATTGCTCGATTGATTGCTCGATTGCTTGCTCAATTGATTGCTCGATTGATTGATTGATTGCTCAATTGATTGATGTAGAATGATTTGGATGTAAGACAAAACACAACCGAATCTAAAAAATAAAAGGATGTCGCTGAATTCATAAGGTGAGGAGGTACTTGAATTTAGGTAATACAATCCAATACAAGCAGAAAGAATTCAAAGCACCCCAGTCACTGAGAGCACCCTGGTAGCTACTACCTCCCAATCTCATCTCATTTCAATCTTATTCAATCTTTATTTTGAAACACTTGGTTGATAAAGTAAAGAGTAACTATAATCTGATAATAAGTGCTTACTAGAATAATTTCATTCCATCTATTTCAGACCAAAAAGCTGATCAAATAAAAATTTACTCCAGCCAGTGCAAACAAGATAAATTATCTTGTACCTTAGTAACAAACATTGGGTGAAAAGCTGTCTTTCCGAAATTTCCAAACTTTGAAAATCTCATGTTCCAAGAAATTTCCAATTTTGAAAGTGACTTTCCCTTTTTTTTTTGAAAGTTGAACTTTCACTTTTGAGAATATCAGAAAGTTGATATTTTTAGATCTTTCAAAATTTGAAAATTCATATTTTATGGTCTTCTTAAAAGTTTAGGGATTCTCAAAAACAAAAAGGCGACTTTTTCGAATACCTGGAAATGACTAAATAGCTGAAATTCCCAAAATTGAAAAGAACTGCATAAACCACTTTTCCGACATTACTGAAGATTTTTCCTCCAGGCTCAGAGCAGCCCTCTTTATAAGTGTAGCGGTGTCAAACAAAAGATTTTTCACAAAATTTGCTCCTAATTTTTCTAAAGTCGTGACTCACCTTTGAAAGCAAAAATTCTCCAATTTTGTGAATTTAGGACCCTTTGAATAAGCTTTAGACTTACCCATATACCCCTTTGAGAGACTTTTGAGGTATAAAAAAGGATACCCTTGGTCATCATGACATTGGTCGCCTCTTTTACCTGAGTAGCAAAAAGTAGCCTCCAGGATCTTCAAAGTGCTCCTTGAATCTCATATCATAAGATATATATACATACTTTTTCTTATTCTTCCCAGTATCAGTAAGTTTTATCAATTTCAAGTTTTATCAATTTCATTCCATTCTTATCGCTTTTGAACTCAATCATGTGATTTTGAGCGGACATGTGGAAAGTTTGAACGTTTATTTCATTATTTCTCTCAAAAATTCTTGGATAGATGAAGTGGTGTTGAGTTTTGGTTGAATTTTTGGCTTGTAAAGTTATGTTTTTTCGTATTATTTAATGTTTTTATTTTTTTTTAGAAAAAAATATTTGAAATGGAAACAAAATCAGTATAGACGTATCCATGGAATCATTCTACCTTCAAAACTGTTATCATTGTTATATTGTTATTGTAGAAAAACTTTTAACTGAAGCCTTTGCTCAGTTATAAATCTTGTTGCAGTCGGTGAAGTGAATTCTTTTGGATTTCCAACGGAAAGAATATCAATACATTACGCTTCAGAATGACAGACTTTATCGGAGGCTTGAAAACTTACAACTTGTATCTCCTTTGCTCCAAACATATACAAAAATTAAACTGTAGAATGTGTTAAATAAATATTCATTGGAAATCTCAGAAAAATAAATCGAGAATCACAGTTTAATGACACACAAAACGGATTATCATACACAAAATTTGTACATGAGGCTCTAATAAAGACTCGACAGTAATTGGATGGATATTGAGATTGGGGATTTGGCAGATTTTTTATCACCATATCTTAGCTTTTTCATCCTTGAAATGAAACATGTTACAATAAATATATAATGTACTGTATGTAGAAGAACATAAGAACATTTTGTCACTGAAAATGTTACTTTCTTCGTATTTCAATATCTAGAAGCTCAATTATTTTATAGTCTAAAATTTCTCAAAGGAGATTTTCTCTTTTTTCAGATAGTTATATATTGTCTCCTTTTAAAGCTTTTGAAAACCTATTAAAGATGACCTTTAGATTGAAAAAAATACCAGGAAATTCAAGGTTTCAAAGTTTTGGGAATTTAGAGAATGTCACATAGTTGTAGCATGTTTATTATATTATGTTCACTATGTTATTTTCTGTTTCTTTTAGTTACCACATTCTTTTACTAAAAAGCACTAACAAGTAAATAGAAAGACACTATTGTTTATGTGGTAACTTATCATACAACATGCCAGTCATCCAATGTCCCATCAACAGATGTGAATATCAAACCGATGATGTGGATCCTGCTGTCGTAGCAGCTCTCCTTACGGTCCACAACAATGCACACATAAATGCACCTGCACCAGCCAGAGTTGCTCCAAGAGCCCCCAAGATCCAACGACCATCAGTTTCCCGCAGCTCCACTGAGGAATCGTCTTTTTAAACGAGGTACCGGCCTTTGACCCAATGAAGCATGTCAACAATTATTTGAATGCTGTGATAAGGAACTAGGTGACGATATCGGCAGGTCCAAAATGCATAAAACATAATGCATATTGCATAATGCATAATATTTCAAAAATGTCAATTTTAGTGGCTATGATAAGGAGACTTTGAAAGATAATACTTTCAACAAAACAAATATACCATTTTCTACCAGAAAATAAAGGGTAGAAAGCTGTAAATTTGAATTTTGGATGATGAAGAAAATC
>NW_027103650.1:472991-601121 GCF_902728285.1 Clytia hemisphaerica | reverse complement strand
GCGTGAGACGTTCTGATTTGTTATCCCTTACTCAATGCGATGACGAGAAGGCACAAACCTTTTATGCTCGAATAAAGGGGAAAGCAGCGACATGTGCCTACACTATTTATCGAATGTTGAATGTAGTGGAGCTGAATGCAATCAATATGCAGACTTCACAAACATTATTATTAAAGACGTTTTAATATCTGGACTCTCAGATGATGAGATTAAGCGTGAAGTTCTCGGTTGGAGTGATCTAGACCAAAAATTAATTGAAGAGACTGTTTTGTTTGTTGAAGCAAAGGAGATGGCACGTGAAAAATGAATAGAGGATCTTCAACCGCCTCCATCTCATCATACCAGAAGCAAAATAAACAACAACAGCAACGTCCACCTCAAAACACTAAAACGGGACGATGCAAATAAAGAATTACAAAATTGAAATTGAATTAAATGTCTGGAGTCGACGTCTAAAACGAATGGTCGAGAGACACTATTGTTCAAAATGTTGGGCTAGTAAAAAAAAAGCCTGACCAAAAGAGTGTTAATGCTGTCAAGGATTCCAAGGATGAAGAAAGAGCACTATCAATCATAGAAGGTATTGCTCAATCGCCAACCCTCCCACATCGCCTTTTTGATTCTGATAATGGATGGAAAACAACCAAATCGATGAAACATCCAACCCTACAACTCATTGTCAGTGTTGACCCCAAGGATTATCTCGATGTTGGTAGAGAACCACTAAACATTACCTAAGAAAATTGAGGTTGTAACTGATACTGGAGCCCAATCGTGTTTACATTTCACAATTAATACTGGTTTTTACAGCAGGGCCAGACAAAATTGCTCCTGACGTTTTGTCACTGAATAAATTGGATTCTTTACCTTTTTCAAGTCCTTTTTCTCCTGACTCGTTGACAGGTTGATTACAATCTCTCTCACTTAAAAAATGAAGTCGAAGCAATCCTAGGTTTAAATTTAAAAAGCCATGTGTTTTTCATAATTTCGCGCCATTTCTTCTTGCGCGAGGTCTGGACCCGTGCTTGGTTGCAAACATTACATCATCGTTCATCATAACTTAAAAAGATCCTAATTGCCTGAGCCTGAAGATGTGTACATCTTGACCTCTTCAGCCAGTTGGAAATCATTGTGATTTTTCGGATTTTTTTGAGAACATTTTTGAACTTTCAACTTTGGTTTTAGCTATTTGTCTGTTGTTCATCAGTTTATCTAATCAAATGGGAATAATGATCGTTTTAGGAAGATCTGCTGTCTTATTTTGACTTAGGTTTCTACCAGGTGCCAGGAGATGCTAGGCAGTTTGTTTGGAAATCTGACTTTTACTTGTTGCTTGCATGCAGGTGTTTTTCAGGAGTGATTTTATAGTTAAAGTCCAAAACATTTTCTCCATATTGCTTTACTAAATACTGATTATACGGACTTAATGCTTTTCATGCTGTGAATTCCGCCAATCCAGACAAAAGCTAGTTTTTTTGTGGGGGAAACTTCAGTTAGGTAATACTATATATATTGTTAACAGAGCAGAGATACTTTCCAGGGGATGTCTTAGATCGGATGGCCAAAAGTCACCTTATTTATTTCTCATCTGTGCATCGCTAAAAGTCACCCTGAAAGACGGGGGTTCGGTTATCATCAGTTACCGCCAGTTAGGGTCAGGGTTGCGTTGGAGCTCGAGAGTCACAATAAAAGGACTGAAGGTCCTCATAGGGGCACTCGTACCCTGTGACTTGACTTAGGATCCCGAAGGGATCCTTGTAGGGGCACCAGTAGGGTTGGGAATTTCATCTACATAAAGAGATTTGTCCGTTTGACATAAGTTCTTTGAAATTGCGGAATCTGGATGGTATACAACGATGGCTCAGTGGCGATAGGATAGAGTGCTGGCTTCTCCGGAACCGGAGGTCTTTCTTTGGCGAGGGTTCGAACCCCATACGGTGAGATGATTTGATTGGACGAAATATGATTGACATATCAAAACTTAGAAAACTTACTAGATAGTCAGAAAATAAAAAACAAAGTCTCCAGACAGTCAGAAAAGAGAAAAATAGGATAAGAGATAGGAAATAAAAAAGGTGACGATTGGCCATCCGATATAACATCTTCCCTTTCCAGGGGGTGGATTATTGATCAAAGTCTGAAACATTTGCTCTACAATTCTGTAGGGAAATTCCTTTTGCTGACTTTCAGTTTCTATTCTTATCAATAAATTTTTGACTTCTCTCTGCTTCTCTCATCCATATACCATGAGATTTGAATTTTTTTCTTACTTTTACTATCAATTTTCCTAATTTTAAGAATCTTTATTCCTAATTTAGAGGGAAAAATATTCCTAACTAGGAAGAAAAATTTAAAAGTGTAAGGCCAGGCCCAATTTGATTGTTTGGTTTGTGTCCTCTAATGAATGACCTGTCTGGTACTTAAAATACAAAGTTAAATCAAAACAAAAATGGTAGAGTAGAGCTGCGAGCAAAGCTGCATAGTTCATTTCTTTTGAAATTTTGCTGCTTTGATATTGGTCAGTCATTTGAGGGCTGGGCAATTTGCGCTAAATCTGTACCGTGTCCCGTCCGAAATCATGAAAAATAAAGTTCATTATTTAAACATAACTCTACTTTTCTATGACAGTCTATAGCCTATATTTCATGGAAATGTACCTTGACACCACCTTTTAAGGCCTAATAATAAAGATATAGGGGCTCATGGAGCTGTTAGAGCGTATGAAAATGGTAAATTTGTGTTAAAAAAAATCAAAACTAACTTGCACTGGAGAGAGTATCACATATTATAAGGGTTGTAACAGGTGATATTTAAGTATCACTAAACTTAGGTGAAATCCTTTTTTTGTTGCATTCTTTTGATTGGCATGTAGATATCGAAAATGATTTCGGACGGACAAAATTTGCAAAACTAAAGGCTAGAATACATCAGAAAAATGTATTGAGGAAGTAAGGAAGCTGTAGAACAGCCTGAAATTGTTCGTATAAAGGCCTTCCTCAAATTAGAATAGATCTTAAAATCTGTATCACCTTTTTCATCTTTTTTCAGGGTGATTTGCACTAAATTTTTCCTGTCCCGTCCGAAATCATTTTCATAAAAATCTGTTTTATTTCAAGTTTTGCTAAACTTTTTCTTTCTACATATATCAGTAAGTATACAAGTAAATATACTACTATTCAAATAGAAAATACTTGAGAATCTTCCACTCTTTTTGTTCCAGTAGTGGTTTAATACAATACCTATTTTTACAGGAAAATTGTCTCGTCCGAAATAAATTCCTATTTCCAAGGTTAAAATAAAGGTATAAAAACTTACTTCAATTGGCCTGTTTGAACATTTTTCTTATCACTAGGTCTTGCTAATAACTTCCTGAATGTTAAACATTCATTTTATTACAAATTGAAACATATTTGAAAAGTTATGATTTCGGACAGGACAAATGATTTGGACGGGACATTTTTTCTAGTACCCCTGGAATCAAATCTGAAGAGCTTTGAGTCTTAGATTTACTCAATTAAAATATGCTCTATCCTAGATTACAATATTCAGCCATTCAAATCTTTCTACCCTGCAGAATTTCAGAAATATTGTCAATCTTATTGTGATTTCGGACGGGACATTTTTTGGTGTCACTTCCAATCACCCATGCACTGGGGCCTATAGAATGGTAACCTAATGGTAAAATCATACTTTTTGACAGGTTTTCAAACACATACAGATTGAGCTTACCCTCAAACTTAAAAAACCTTCAATAAACACTCTTAAAATAGGGGCAATGTGCAATGATTTCGGACGGGACACATTTCGGTGTCAAAATGGACGTAAACAGAAAATCACTGCTAGAGCAAGATGGAAAAAAGTTTCAAAACACTTTTTTTGTAGAAAAACACATGAATAAATTGCCTATATGGAAAATCAAAATTCCAGGTCAAATACCTTCCTGGAAAGAAAGTGCTACCATAAAACTGAAGCACTTTTTTGCTAAAAATTGCCAAAACGAGGAAAAATTGACACAAAATTTATGTTTGCAGACTAATGATAGACAGTTAAAACATGAAATTTTACAGAAAGTGTACCATTACCAAGCTGTATCTGATGAAAAAGAAAAAAATCATTAACACTTAACCTTAATGAGATATATGCAAAAAATGATTTCGGACGGGATGGTACAGATTTAGTGCAAATCGCCCGGCTATGCATGTTAGCCTCCATTGATGCAAGTTACCCAACTTCACGGTACTACCCTACTGCTCAACTGCTCTAAGGCGGCAATCACAAATATCTTCATTTCGCGTCCTCGTTGGATCTAAAAAGTGAGTCAGTCGGTCGGTCGGTACAGTAGTAAAAATTTTCAGGGTTTTCTTAAAATTGGTCTGTGAGTTATCTGGCACCTAGATGGTGAAATTTTCTTCCAACACGCTAAAGCTCTGAAGGTCGGGAAAATTTTCAACATCTGGAAGGTTTAAATTACGGAATTTTGCGAGACCGCATCAAGAACTTTGCAGCGGGAAGTCTGGTAACCCAGCCCTCATTTTCGGGGATTGGCGGGTCCAACCCTCTCCAATAGGAAAATGGCTGCTCCCTTTAGAGCTTAGTGTGGGCGGCTGCCAATCCGCCATCGGAATATCAGATAAGTCTGTGAGGCGGTAAAAGGTAAAAGAGCATTAACTGAGGCAGCAGGAGGCCCAATCCCGTGTATGTTTTGCGTGGTTTCAGATTATGAAGTTTAAACACTGTGTAATGATAACACAAAGTTAAAATGCTGCGAATGCGCTAGAAATCGCTAACAAAAATCGGCAATAATAAAATTTTTAAGCAAAGATCTTTTTGGTCAGCAAGGGTTACCTTTGAACCGAACATTGCAGCTATCAAATAGAAAAATAAAACATTTCCGTAGCCTTTAAACAACTTTGCAGACCTATAATAAAGCTCAGATCGGCATTACCGACCTAAAAACAAGCCTAGGTCAGCAAAATTACTTACGTGTCGACTTGCTTCTACTTGATATTAGAGGGCTGCTAAAGGTACTGAATGTCTAGTTTATGATATTTTTGCTGCTTGTTTAATGCTTGACCCACACCCAGGTAATTTGCCTGCAGGGATTTTTCCCTGCGATGCAAGTTCAGTCTGATTGGCCAGATTTTTGCATATTACAAAGCAGTACTTTCACGTGCATTTTGATAATTTCAAAATTCAAAATGTGGCGCATAATTTATGGAAGAAGCTGACTCAGCAGAAAAAAGGAGAAGTTTAGATACATGTGGCTTATGTTTTAATGTAGTTTTAGCGGCTAGTTTGTAACACAGGTTACGGGCTACAGGTCATGCAAATTACAGACCGGAAAAATTATAAAGATATCATGACGTATAATTCATAACACGTACTACATAATACATATAATAGTGCTACTACTAGTATAGTGTGTCTGAAACAATTATATACAAAAATTTTTAAATAATAATGTCACCCACAAATATTGTCAAAATCATGAAATATAAGGCCTATGAACCAATTTACAGCAAAACGTTTTTTCATACTCAATAGGATGCTAATCATGTGACTGGATATAGATTGACATATTTTAAAACGATTAAATGCTGCAAGATAGTGGTTTTAGAGATATAAGTATAATTACATAATTTTTATTAAACATTCATAATGGTAGGTGGAAAATATTGACACATTTATAAAATACCATCATTTTTACGTTATTATCCATTAAAATTATATTTATACTCAAGGTGATGGAGCTGGATGGAGGGGATATAATGAGATATGATTTAACAATAGCCGTACTATCATTTTCTTGAGAAAGCTCGGTTTTCAGGTGATGGCAATTGTAATATGTATATTACTTACGTAACATATAACATGCATATAGCACTAAAAAGTGTATTATTGATAGTATAAGCTTGTTATATGTATGTAATATGTTGCAGTGTTTTCTGATCTGAGTTGTACATGAGATGACGCAAACTTCAAAAGCACGTGGTTAGATTTTGACGTTTTAAATAGTCATACGTGGATAAAGCAGCTTCAAATTGATTTTTTCGATAATTTTAGCGTTTTAAAAACATTTTCTGTTTGAATTACTTTGATCAGAGCTGCCCCGTCACCCGTGCCCCGTCATCCGTGCCCTGTGACCCCTGTTTCGAACTAGCCGAGTTTTTAGTGTTTAAGAGCCAGTTTTTTAAGAGCGGGGCAGGTCCAATAGTTTGAAACTTAGATTTTTTTCATTTTTGGATAGTACAGTGAACTGAGTAAAATCCCAAAATATTTTGATCTGAAAATCCATAATGGCAGATTTATGCCAATTTGAAGTTATTGACATTTTTGGGCATTGCACTTAAAAAGTTTTTTGATATAGAACCATGCTTTCTCAAATCCAAATAAGGAATTGATTTTTTGTGATTCTGAAACTATGGCCAATAAACCATACAATTTTCAAAAAAAATCAAAATTTTCAAATGGTAGCTGGAGTTATGACGTCACAAAAACACTACCAATTTGATTTTAGGGGTATTTTAGAGCCATCTGACCTGTCCCAGGGGAGTTTGTTACTGCTCAAAACAATAATTTCTGGTAGTTTAGTCCCTGGTCTATTCATTTGAAGTGATTGCAATAAAAAATTCCGGCCCTACTGGCCCCTAGAGGCCCGAAAAGCCAATAAGGTCTCAAAAAAGTACCAACTTTAGCCCAATTTTCCTAGCAATCCCAACATTGTCTGACCTCCAACTCTTCTGTTCCTGAAAGACAACCGCCTGGTCTTTTAGGATCAAAAGAGAAACCTATGTGGTCTCTTACCATTAATTTCTTATCTTAATTTAAAAGTTTTCTTAACATTGCTCGAAAAATGACTAAAATTTTGAATATTTTGGCCAATTGGCAAACTTCAAAGGGGTCTAGGTCACTGAATTTGTTATAATATAAAGGCTATGATGAATCTTTTATATAGAAACAATGAAACTAAGTGAAAAATTTGTCAAATGTGCTTTTTTGGGCCAAAAAGGCTTTTTTTCAAATTTTTGACTAGAGCTAATGTCATTCTATTGCAGCCAGTAATTGGCAGTTAGAAAGTAAATTTTATCTGAAAATCATGATTCCTCATCACATATTCCAGAAAGGCTTCTAGGAATATCAAATATGGTACTCTTCGAAAGCTTATAGAGGCTGAAATTTCGCTCAAAGGCGGCTTCTAACTCCCCTGACCCCCTTAATTTTGTAAAATTGACTTAAAAGTACATTTTTGGCTGAAATTTTTGCCCAAAATGAGTACCCGTTGATACTTGATTCTTGATTTTGTGAAAGCATCCTATAGATAGTTCAAGAATTTATCAGAAGTTGGAACCTTTTCCTTTCTTTTAAAGATTAGAGCTACAATCCTGGCCATAATATTTGAGACAAAAGGGAAATTCCCACGAAATCTTATAACCACAAGTATTTTAGAAGCGCTCTAAATTAGGTTAGACGAATAGAGTTTTAACTCTGAATTTTAACATTAGACTTAAGACTTAGGACCTTAGAATCTGAGGATCCAAAAGTCCCAGAATGGTCCAACAGGGCTCAGAATATAGCCTGGAAGTCAATTAACCCCACCCAAATCGAAATACTCGAATAAATTTATCAATTAGCCCAAAAACGACTTTCTCGCCCGAATTCCAAATTTTGAAAAACGAGGAAATAAGCTAAATTCTCAATATATTTTGGCCAGGATTGTCTTTAAAAATAGAAAATGCTAAATTCTGCTCTGCTGGGGGTCTAATTTCAAACTAGAGGCATTTTTTCCTGTTAAAAAATGTCCCATTCTTCAAATTAATAGCCAAAAACTCAGTAAAAGTTCAAAATTTTCTGAAATATTGGCATTTTTGGATTTCCGTAAAAGTGATCTTCACAAAAAGTGAAAAATTTCACAAAATACTGATTTTGACCCGACGAAAGTGCTTCAAAATGGCCAGAAAAAGGTTTTTTTTCAAATTTTTCGGCTTTTCTCGTAATTTTAGACCCCCCGCAGAGCAGAAATCAGCAATTTTTATTTTCAAAGACAATCCTGGCCATAATATTTGAGACAAAAGGGAAATTCCCACGAAATCTTATAACCACAAGTATTTTGGAAGCGCTCTAAATTAGGTTAGACGAATAGAGTTTTAACTCTGAGTTTTAACATTAGACTTAAGACTTAGGACCTTAGAATCTGAGGATCCAAAAGTCCCAGAATGGTCCAACAGGGCTCAGAATATAGCCTGGAAGTCAATTAACCCCACCCAAATCGAAATACTCGAATAAATTTATCAATTAGCCCAAAAACGACTTTCTCGCCCGAATTCCAAATTTTGAAAAACGAGGAAATAAGCTAAATTCTCAATATATTTTGGCCAGGATTGTAGCTCAAAGTCAGTCTTGACTCTAAAATCCTAAAAATCTTGACAATGTTGCTCAAAACAACAATTTTTGCTCAAGATTGAGCAGAAAATGAGCCCACTAAGATAATGAAATCTTGGTTTTTGGAAAGTTTCATGGGGATAGTACAAACATTCATCAAGATCTTTACCTCCTGATCTACCATTTAAGGATCAAGTCTGTCAAAATGTGCTTCTAAACTCTCAAATCTTCAAAGGCGAACTTTACCAACCCCATAAAACAACTTTGCCATCAGTCAGCTAAGACTGACTTTGAGCTAGCCCTAATCTTTAAAAAAAAGGAAAAGGTTCCCACTTCTGATAAATTCTTGAACTATCTATAGGATGATTTCAAAAAATCAAGAATCAAGTATCAATGGGTACTCCTTTTGGTACTTTTAACCCTTTCCGGACGCACGGGCCACTTCCTATATGACGCACGGGCCACCGGGTGGCCCATAGCTTTATAAAAGATTTTAACAGTTTTCGCGCCAAAATACAATAACATGGTTTTGAATAATGGTTTTGAGATAAATTTCCTGTAACCTGCAAAAAACCGCTTTTCGATATCTTGTTTACAACTAGAATTATAAATGTTCAATGTTTGTTGTCAATTTACTCAGGCTAAATCTGTAAGGGAAAAATTGCTCAAAAATTTGGACAAAAAATCACTTTACTCAGATTCTTGGAAAGCTTTTGACAATTTTTTTTACCCGGCCAGTAATTCAATTCTCTAAATCATATTCAAAGTTCAAGGCGTAAAGCAAATGCCTTTTACTCTATTTCTTTATTCAAAGTCAAAAAATTTTCCTTTTCGAAAAAAAATTAGCCGATTTTTTGGTCACGTGACCAGGTGTCAGCCATATTTAAAAATTTTTTTTGGTATTTCAAAACCCCTATTACATGTGAAAAAAATGAGGTATTACTTATCGTGATATCTTTTATCAATCACTTTCTATTGCAATTTTAGTGAAGCCAGTCAAAAATCAAATTTTGTTCGCGTCATATAGCCGTGAAATCATTCGTCCGGAAAGGGTTAAGTCAATTTCACAAAATTAAGGGGGTAAGGGGAGTTAGAAGCCGCCTTTGAAAGAAATTTCACCCTCTATAAGCTTTCGAAGAGTACCATATTTGATTTTCCTAGAAGCCTTTATGGAATGTGATGAGGAATCATGATTTTCAGATAAAATTTACTTTCTAACTGCCAATTACTGGATGCAATAGAATGACCTCAGCTCTAGTCAAAAATTTGAAAAAAAAGCCTTTTTGGCCCAAAAAAACACATTTGACACTTAGTTTCATTATTTTTATACAAAAGATTCATCATAGCCCTTATATTATAACAAATTCAGTGACCTAGACCCCTTTGAAGTTTGCCAATGGGTAAAAATATCCCAAAATTTAGTCATTTTTCGAGCAATGTTTATAAGAAAATTTTTAAATGAAGATAGAAAATTAATGGTAGGAGACCACATAGGTTTCTCTTTTGATCCTAAAAGACCAGGCCGTTGTCTTTCAGGAACAGAAGGGCTGGAGGTCAGACAATGTTGGGATTGCTAGGAAAATTGGGCTAAAGTTGGTACTTTTTTGAGACCTTATTGGCTTTTCGGGCCTCTAGGGGCCAGTAGGGCAGGAATTTTTTATTGCAATCATTTCAAATGAATAGACCAGGGACTAAACTACCAGAAATTATTGTTTTGAGCAGTAACAATTTCCCCTGGGACAGGTCAGATGGCTCTAAAATACCCCTAAAATCAAATTTGCAGTGTTTTTGTGACGTCATAACTCCAGCTACCATTTTGAAAATTTTGATTTTTTTTGAAAATTGTATAAGTAAGTAAGTCTGCGACCGCAGTCGGAGGCGACCCGAAGGCTCCTCTTTCGATAGCTATCTACCTGAAGGTAGGGGAGGGCGCCACTCTTCCTCCCTGGATTTCTCCACTTACCCTTGATCCTTCTCTTTAGTTGCTGAGCATCAAGCAGAGAGGCATCAAGTACCATTTTGGAAATCTTTGGTATGACCCGGCTGGGGGTTGAACCCACAACCTTGCGAACCGTAGCCGGATGCTCTACCACTGTACTACGTTCGCTTCGTTGTATAGTTTACTGGCCATAGTTTCAGAATCACCAAAAATCAATTCCTCATTTGGATTTGAGAAAGCATGGTTCTATATCAAAAAACTTTTTAAGTGCAATGCCCAAAAATGTCAAAAACTTCAAATCGCTGCGTCAATTCAAGACAGCCTTAAGTCCATTTTTTCCATTTTGAGATAATTGACTTTAAAGGTTTCATTTGCTGATAACTAAGAAATAAATAATGCCAAGAGTCCATACTTTTGATATTATGGGAACATTATAGTTATCTTTTTGTGGTTAAAAAGAGGTTATTGTCTTCTCTGAACAACATATCCAAAATGAAAAAAATCTAAGTTTCAAACTATTGGAACTGCCACAAACTGCCCCATTCTTAAAAAAACTGGCTCTTAATAGTTAGCTAAACAGTTCTTATGTTAAGGTTATGCATGGTTACTCTGGTTCCTTTATGTTAATAACAGCACTTTTAAATAGTTTATTTTTGTAACGTTTATTCAGACAATTTTCTTTTTTTTCTAACATGAAGATTTATTTATAACTTTTTCACTTTTTAACCTTTCTTGTTGTTTTTGATAGATTAAAATACTAACAAATGATGACTGATACTCCCAATCATGCTGAAGAAGAAGAGAAAAATATAATATCAAATAATAACCATTGTAATCCTGAACCCAATTTTTGTGCTACTAATTTAACCGTCTGTGTCTCTGCTGATGAAAGTATCAATACTAAACCACAACAAACTGATGCTAAGTTATCAAGATCTTCAGAATCAAATTATTCCTTAATATGGAAAGTTGATGACATTGAAAAAGATGAGGAAAATCCTTATGAACTTATCCAAAGAGGATCTTCTATTAGTAAAAATGATCGAGTTAGTATTTCTAGAATGCAAAGAAGAAGGCCCAAAGGCAACAAAGTTAAAAGTATGTATGTTGTGGGAGACAGCATGATAGGGTACAAAGATGGTGTCCCAGGCTCCTTTAGTCCTGTGTCAGTGTCAAATCGACGGGAAGTGAAAAGTGTTCCTGTTTTTCCTGAAGAGATAACGCTTTTACCTGAACGCCCTCCAAGAAAAAATCGTTTAAAACTGAACTCAAATCAAGCTAGAATATGTAAGTAATTATAATGATAGATCATTTGGTCACATCTACACTCTTGCACAAAATGAGACACTGCTTGGATCAATAAGCTATTGAAATATAATCTGTAATATAACAATGTTAAAAAGCCAAAAAAGGAGTATGGATACTAACCATTTTTCTTTTCTTTCTTTTCTTTTACAATTGTGCTCCTCTAAGACTTTAAAGCTCTGTAAGGTTTTGAACTAAAGAAATGCCTTGTAATTTCATATAAAAATGTAGATGATCAAGTATTTGAAAGTACAGATGAGGAGATGAGAAAGTCAAGTACCAGCAGTAACGAAAGCAAAGGAGAGGATGGTGACAACGTTGGTGGTCCACAACATGTTATTATTTCATCTGGTAGTGTCAAAGTGGAAACTGGTGTTCGAATATTTGATCCTTCAGGTTAGTTTTTGCCGAAGAAAGAGTAAGTTTCCCTCTTTTAATTAGATTTAAAATGTTGGCTAAAATGTTCTATATTGGCAAGAGACTATTTCTTAGGACCCTTGACAAAAATTTCAAGGCCAGAATTTTTTTGCTCAATTGAAAGAAAAAAGTATTCAGAGACTTTTTGAGGTTATGCCAAAAAAAAAAATTGAAAATTTCAAATATTAATTTGTAGTAAAAACACGACGTCAATCGAGTACTGTTGTGCTTCCTGTTTCATTGAATGATGAGCTGTCAGAATCAGATGAAGAATCGTGGGGTTCCGATTTCGAAGAATCCTTCAGAGAGGAAGAAGAAGTTTATGAAGTGCTTGGAAAACCAAAGGAGGGCGTTGGATCGGTGAGATAATGTTTCTAACTTAACAAGTTTTTTCTGTAACAAGAAGTTTACAATCGTTCCTATATGAAGTGTAACTAAAGGTTTTTTTGTGCAATATATAAATCATTTATAGGTTCCTCACCAGAGGGTGTGAATTTTGTCAACACATAGCTTTAATCCTTTTAAAGAAGAATGATCCAAAGTTTTTGTGATAAAACGATTTTAAAATTCGCATCAATTGACAATCCAAAAAACTATGAATAAAATTTGGATAAACTTAAATTATTATTTTTCAAAGATTGACAATAATTATGAGCGCATTGAAAGTTTTGGTAGAGAGCCCTCAACACGACCGAAACCTCCACTACCACCAAGACAATGTCGTATCTTTCAAAGCATTGAAAACCTAGGTAAGTCATTCATGCAGAAAGTATGATTTTTGTTTTTAAACAGAAATGGAAGAGAGAGGTGAAAGATTTGAAATGAATAAAAGCAATAAATGACAATGGGCTCCTCTAGAAAATGTTCCTACATGGGGATGGAGGATATATTGTCCAGGGGTAGTGAAAAACCTACAAAATTTGCTCTGTTTGAGGGTAGTTTTGAATGTTCGGGGGGTCAACTGATGCTTGTCCAGAGGGTTCTGCTTTCCAGGGATCTATAATCAGAATGTTTGTGTGCTAAATTTCCAAAAACTATTATATTCTCTACCCCCATATCCAATTTTTTTTCCGGAAGAGCCCGATATACCTGAATCTGAATGACAAAAGTTTCGAGTTAATAATCTTTTCAACTTTGTTATATTTCAGACCTTGAAAAAGACATGTATGTGGAGGTGAACATTGACGATGAAATGATGTTTCCTGCTGTCCTCCCTCCTCTTGAGGATGACGCTGATGAATTTCAGGTATTGCAGCATTCTTCTTTAATGTTTTAGTTTGAAAAACCTCGTTCATTTGAAACGTCCATAGTTGAGGACTTTTTGATTTATTAATTTCTGCCCTGTTGGCTTCATCCTTTGATTTGGTGACTTCAGTTTTTCAAGTAACTACTTTTCTCAAATGTATTGGTACTTCATTACCGATTCTATCGTATAAATGGTTAAGTTGATTTGGACGCTTCTTTTAACAGCAGTTGTTTTGGACAATCTTTAATTCGTCAATGATTTTTTCCCTTCAGTTAAAAAGGTATCAAATTGTGAAATGCATCTTGGAAAATGAAAAAGTGTACGTCACATCCCTAAACAGACTCATCAATGTAAGTTACCTCTAGATAGGCGAAAGTTCTTTCTGTCTGAGCAGAGTACAAACAGAGAAACCCCGTCTGAATTATAGGAACTTTAGAGATCATGCACTCTCGGGTACCTAATAAGCGTCCCCCCTGTTAATGAATTTTTCGAAAATTTACTACTCAAGACATTCTATTTCCAAAGCCCCTCCATCCGCTGTTTATCAACTTTGCCCTAATTCTGCTGTATTAGCCTCCTTTTCAAAAACTTTACTCCCAGGACATTTTTTATTCCAACCTCCCTCCTTATTAAAGTAAGAGAATTTTTCCACCCACCCCGTTTATTAGGTACCCGATAGTAAGCTTATTTGGTGTGCATGGAGGTGTGTTACTATGATTCCGTGATATATATTTTTATTCACTTTACTGTGTTTTTGATGACTGGCTTTCAACTCAACTTTTGTCATCATTTATCATCAACCTTTTTAAGGAGTACGAGATGCCGTTGCGGAAGAGAAATATAATTTCAGACGACCGAATTAAAGTGATCTTTCGGCACGTGCATGAGATCATTCAATGTCATCAGTTGTTCAGCATGGCTCTCACTGATCGCACCAAAGAATGGTCTACCAATGACGTCATTGGTGACGTCATCTATGCTTCTGTAATTTAATAACTGTAGACCTGTTCTACAGGGGTTTTCAAATTGAAATACTGGCTAGCTTATATAACCAATATTTTTGTTCGAATTTTCTATTTTGCTACTCTTCTTATTCGAAATCATTATTACGCCATTTGACTACAACAAAGAAAGTCCTTTGATTGAGTGGTCAGGTGTGCTTTCATTCCATAGCAAATTCAAAATATTTTGATTTGTCTTTGTGTTTTAGTTTTCGAAGTCTATGGCCTTGAAAGCCTACACGTCATTCGTTCACAATTTCTCGTATGCAATGGAAAGTATCAAAGAAACTTGCAAACTGGTCCCTGCGTTCCTTTCCTTCTTAAAGGTATGTATGACAATATGTTTATTGAACGTCGATAACACCTTACTAAACATGATCTTTGCAAAAGCATCCAAAGATGTTCCTAGTGGCATGTTATATTAGCATGATTAATATTTGAACAAACCTCACCTGCACAGAATGTGTGATCACTCTACCAAGTATGTATGTTATTGATGACTACCTTCTGTTCTTTCAGACTAGATCTTCCAACATTTCGACCTACTACCAAGTATTTAAAGAATCAGCCAAGGTTTTTAATTCACTAACTCGTTTGCAATACAAATAATGATTTTACTAATGTTGATTAATTGTTATCAAAATGATTTTTATCGTTTTTCTCGGCCGTAAGAGAGAACACTAATTCTATCATTTCAACTTCTATTTTTGCATGCTCTTAAATTTTATCTCGCACTGCATGCTAAATGACTTTTTTCTCTCAAAACTCTTCTTGATGTCAGTTATGTGGATAACTTTTCTCCCTTTCAGAATCACTTGAATCGAAATAGTACGAAACAGTCTCTATACGACTTGATGAGACAACCTTTGGAACGGATTCCTCAACTGGTCACCCTGACACAGGAGTTGACCAAGATAACACCCCTGTTACACCCTGATCATTTCCCACTACAAATGGCCCTAACACACTTGGAGTGTTTTTCAGAGACACTTGCTGAAAAGAAACGCGACTCGATGTATAAACACAAAGTCAGACAGTTGGATAATTATTGCATTGGTCTAGAAAAGGTGATTGATCGATTCTTCACCAATAGTTTTTCAGTAGTTCAGAGGTGATATGTTAAATTACCAGTTACATATAATGCTGTTCAAGTTAAACGAAGAGATATTAAGATATTTTGTTTTTGTTTATTTGATAGAATTGACTAAAATTTAAAGGAAAAATGTTGAGTAAATCTTAAGTAAAATACTATTCTTTTTCATTTAGCCACTTTCATCGAAGAATAGATACTACGTTCGACATGATGACATGATTTTATGTGTAAGTTTCTCACTATATAGTGACCAAGCTGTTTTTCTCTGGAAAATTTCTGGGCATTGCTAGTTCGCTATACGTCATGTCAGCAATAATGTAATGAAAAAGTTTACTAGAGAAGTTTTTCCACTTTAGATTGTGGACGAAGGGAAGATCGTCAAAACCAAACTAAGAAGATTGTTTATTCTCAACGATTTGCTCATCTGCGCTGGAATATTGACAAAGTAAGTGTGAAAGCCTGAAAGATTATTCCTTTAAAATCCAAAATATTTGATACTGTCGTAGTCGGATGTTATCACCTGTAGTTGTTGCTATTGACAACGTCTTCTGTGCTTAAATGTATGGAACAAAGTCATGCTATATGTATCTGGACTGGTGAAATTCGTATGTCGTTTTCTTTCTTAACTTTTACCAACGTCCTGCTTGCTGATTTTCATCCTGAGATATTGAAAGTTGGGTTCTGGATACTAATTTATCTTATTAAAATTCTAAACTTTTGCAGGCCAAAGAAATTGAAATCATTGACGTCAAAGAAGTTTCAGATCAAATGGTGTGTTCCCATCAACGATGTACAAATATTAGACGTTGGTTCTGGAATCTCCTTCCAATCGCACAAACAAACACTCACTACCAAATACTCACATGGTACGCGTTACTTTGTCTTATACCATCAGTAGAAACATTATGGTTTACGACGAATTTACGTTTGAATAACTTGTTGCTTTCTGTGCCTTCTACATTGTTCTCATTACGTCTCATACGTCTTTTGAAATATTATTTTTATATTTTAATATTTTTATTACCCATGTATCAATAGGTTTCGTTACTTGGATTAAATGTAAACCACAGGCATCATAAATTCAGGCTGTTACAATTCTTTCGACACTCTTCAAAATATTGTTTTTATGAAAATAGCATGACTAACACGTGCATTTTTTAATCCTGCAGTGAGCAGTCCAAGACCAGGAGTTGGTGACGCGCCTAAAGTGTTAGAGGATTTGCAACATGACATCGAGGTCATCGGTGAGATTGTTGGCAAAGTTTCCAGTCTAAGAAGAAAATATAGGGTATGTTACAAAGTAGTCTACACAATAGACAGCTCCAGGCTTTAAGGCCTTACTCTTGGTCTATAGGCACTGCTATAGGCGGCCACTAGTAACCCCCACCGGGAATTGCTTATTAAAAGGTCTAAACTCTCACAAAAGATGTTTATCAATAAAGATTTCAAATAAAATAATGTTTAAAACACAGCTGATTGGCTTAGGTTTCGAAACTCTCTATTGTTTCATTAAAACCTCAGTGCGCATGCGATTTATCTGGAGAATTTCAATATTCAAAACAAGAACAGTGCTCATATCCCGAAGAGTAGGAGTTTTACGCTCGAAACGAAGGAAGATATGACGTAGCCTAGTTACAAAGCTTTTTAAACTTTATTTACATCACCAAATGATTTGAATGGCTACTTTTATAGTGAAGATGTATGAATTTTTCTTTCAGTTCAAAGAAATCAATTTTTCTTAAAAGAAACATATTCTTCTCCCTTTAGTTCATCGACATAAAGAAGGTTACGCAATGGTACAACGATGTTAAATCTTTCTACGAACGTGAACGAGAGCTTGTCAATATGAACTGGATCGAAATAGCTATCCCCAGCAAGGATCCAAAGTATGTGGTATTACTTTTCAGACCTCTTATACATTCCCGAGGGTTGTTTCTTATGATCGTTCGTCGTTAGCCATCAAGCAACACACAAGTGGTTTCGACTTTCCCAACATTCTCTGTCTGGTCATTCGAGTCTTGAAACCAAGCCTCGTGTTCAACTGTTGGTCTGAATTCTCCCCCCCCCCTCTTGGTAGACTGGAGGCCATTAAAGGCTTCTTATATAAGACTGGATAACGCTTATCCAAAAGAAACATTTAGCTAATGGTACACGCTCGGTTGTTTTGACTTTTCACAAAAATTCTTCTCTCAGGAATGAGAACATTCGCTATCTGTTCAATGTACATTCAGCAGACAAACGAATGGAATGGCTGGCAGAATTCGAGAATGTTAAATTGCGTTTGACGCATAACAACAACCCTGGCTGGTATCTACAAGAAGACAATATTTATGACGGTGAAGCGGCTGTGTTGCGACGAACTCTGCCTCTTCTTTCCAACCTCATGCCCATGTTCATTATCGAAAACAAACATAAGGTTTGTTTTGTTTTCTACTTTCATTACATGTTTTTTCTGTCGTATAGTGTACATTCTATCCCCGAGAGCACTCTATTTATTAAATCAATGCATGTAAGATTTTAACTTTTCTATATAACTCGTTACATATTTTTATAAGCAACTGAGTTGCTAATTGCAACTTTGCTTTAACAACCTAGCCCTGAAACTGAGCATGAACTGGGAAAGCAACCAAAAAAACCTTGAAAAAGGCATATCCGGTGGTATTATTTGGCATTAAAATGTGTACCGATGGTATTTATTTGAATACCAAATTTGAGGTATTCTGGATATAAAACGAGATAAAAAGTTGGGGTTGCTTAAAAAAAAACAGGTGTACTGCTATTGTATCATGCATGGTCTTGCTACTCGGTCTATAAAATCTCATGGCCCAGAATGACCCTTATCTCTTGTTCATTGTTAGGTGACATGTAGCTTAGAAGTTTCAATGACGACCACAATGAAGCCCATCCTTTGGTTATTCTCTGGCAGCGATCACTTGGGTATGATCACGCTCATGGAAATGGACATGACAAGCGTCCCCAAAGTCATGGAAAGTTTTGTAGCTTGTGAAACGAGGATTTGTTGTGCGGAAAGGGTACCGGAAGACGGATTCTACTCTCTGGTACCTTACATTCAAAATGTTTCCGTATGGGTCGGTACAATGGCTGGAAGGTAATTATTCATAGCTTCAATGGAAATGTTGTCTCGCGAATGACTGATTAGCTCTAATTTGTATATGTAATCACATGATAACGAGTGCAATTTTCGATTTGTACGAGTTATTATGTGATTACGAGCTAATCGCACAACTTGTTTTACTACTTTTTTCCCGTTAGAAAAGTAAATTACACTGAAAGTTTTGTATTTTTTTCTTCTATCTACGTTTTTCTTTTATTAAAGTTTATAGATTTTCTTTCTCACAAAATGAAATTCGAATGCAATTAAAACGTTCGATGAAAAAAATGTAAGAAAAACATTTACATCAATTTTGTAAACATTGGCGCTGCATCGAGAGTGTAATTAACGATTAATTGCTCTCTACAGGATGTAATTAACGATTAATTGATATCTTTGAAGGCGCGCCAAATAAGAAAGAATAACTCATCGCGCGAATACAAAAATAATCACAACGACCTGATTTGAAATGAAGATTCTACCGTCAATTTTGTGTTTTTCTGAAATTTTATTTTCAACTTTTTACTTCCTAGAATTTTGTTGTTTGATCCCAACATCGAAGAAAGATATCCGTCACTGCATACCACACTCAAAGATGCCGTCATCAGTTTGAAGTGAGTGCTGAAAATTGTTTTTTTTTTGTTATCCAATAACCCATTCGATTCAGAGTTTAGAATTATTTTGTGGTAGGTAGTAATGACGCCTAAAGTTCCGATTTTTTGTTTACCTAGGTACTGTCGGAATCGTATGTTTGCAGGCTTGGCGAATGGAACTTTGGCTTGTTTCAGGAGAAAAGTCGGTATGTTTCTCCATTTACTTTTTTTCATAAGTTCTCTTTGATGGCACTAGATCCGCAACTTTACAAATTATGGAATTTATGTATGTGTGTTTTTCTGCGACTGAGATGACGATAAGGTTCTAATTTGTATACATCCTGGCTAACTGACTGAGGACGACAGTAAATCAGCACTTTTTACCGTCCTTGATTTTTCGGGTCAAAACTGCGGATTATTCCAAATCGCTCTAGTCGCTTTACCGTCCTTGAAGGTGCAAATACATAAACTCGCTAATATTTCTCAACTCAGAGGGTAATTGGGATCTGTCGAACCCGACCATCGTGTGTTTGGATACGAATGGTGTGTTGAGTATGACAGAAGTTGTTGGTCATTTGTGGTGTGGATGTGCTTCTAATGTGTATGTCGTCAACACCGTCACTCTTGCTATCGAGGTAAACGTCTTTTATCCTGATAAGTTGTGTTAAGCGATCCTCGAGAGAATCCGAGTATTGAATCATTAAAAAAATATTACATTTTCTAAAATCATGATAAATAATCAGGCTGGTGATCTTCTACAGCGAAACACGTTTTATTTACTGAACTATAGCGAGACTATCTACTCTTTTACACATGCTTGTCACTCGTTACTCGAACATTCCAGGAAAAATTTTATTCTATCCTTTAAAAGTAATAAACCTGTCTATTTGCTTTGCAGAGGAAATTGACAGTGGAGGGAGGTGGAGTGAAGCATCTGGTCGCTTATGGAATTGGCGTGTGGGTGTCATCGTGGCGTTCGTCTAAACTACAATTGTACCACGCTGAAACGTTGGATCAACTACAAACGCTGAATGTCTCCACTGCTGTCTCTCGAATGAAAAATGGTATTGAAATTCTTATTCATGTACTCTCGACAAGTTTAAAGTTCATCATTTTTGGGCCCTTTCTTACTATTAAAGCAAGAATTCGTAGCTCCCTCTGACTGAGCCTACAATTCCCAGGAGTATGGTATGACTCTGATATTTCAGCGTTCATATCTTGTCATTAACGTTTCTCATATCTTTATCTGAGTTGATTTTCGTGATTCCCTGCAAGGAATAGGTTGCTTAGAATTGAATTTCCCTTCCAACGGTATATAGTCTTGTAGGGTTTTCCAAAGGCAAAACTTGGAAAAAGTGGTGACGTAAATAGAAACAACATTTTTAAGAGTGTCTCTCTCAATTCTTTCCCTCTGCCCTATGATGAGTAATTGTGTAAAATTTCAAAGCCAATTTGAATTATGTATCTACTACACTGTCTCATTGAACTATCGTGCAACTTTATTTTAATCAATTCCATTCACGATTTATTCTCCTTTTTTTAGACATCGACATCAATGTTGAAAAGATCGTCCCGGAAAAACTTTACGTCACCTCCATCATGGCACGGAGCGGTCTGTTATGGGTCGGAACCGATCAAGGTCTCATCTTAACATACCCTCTCCCTAAACTTGGTGGCATTCCGAAAGTCAATGGATCTGCCTGTATTTCGTTCCATGGCCACGATGGCCCTGTACGGCACTTGTATGCTTTTAAAGTGCAGAAACAAAATACTCAAAATAGCACAAAAATCGGGAAGATTGGTAAATTTTCTATTCTCTGTTTTCACAATGTTATCCTTTTGGGCCAGGGTGTTTTTTTAAGAAACACACTTTTAAGAAACATGGGGCTCAGAATGCCTAAAAATTAAGAAACATCTAAGAAATATGCTGAGGCTGAGAATGAGAAAATAACATTTTCTAATTCGGTTTTTTTATTAAGAACCTTCCAATCAAAGAAAAGTTCGAGAAAAATACTTACATAACAGTTAGAAACACTTGAGAAAGTCAGAAAATCAATATAGAAGATAGGAAAGTACCGTAGATTAGACTATTGTATTATCACCATGCGTCCTTTAAGCACGACAAAGTTTAGAAACATGTAAGAAACATTTAAGGCTCAAAAGGCCGATTTCTTAAGAAACATTGAGGCTGCGTGGTAAAACTAGTTTCTTAAAAAAAACGTGTACTCAATAATTCTTTAGAGACGAGCTTTTCATTTTTATTTTTCCATAGAAAAAGAAGGAGAACTCCACGGTGAGGAAGAGGGAAGAAGAAGCTCTCGTTTTTATCGTAGTGCTTTCGAAGAAGTGGACGAACTTGGCTTGTCTATCGAGGCGTTGGATCAAGTGGCGGATGATGAGGGTGGAGAGGGTGGAGAGGGTGGACCTCTTCCTGTCTACTTCGAAGTAGAGGCGGATAGAGGGGTGAACAAAAGTGAGGAGAATGGACTGTTCGTCAATGAAGCACAACAGCACCAACCAACTACTGACTATGCAGAATATGATAACGAGAGTAGTTATTATGATAAAGAATCCGTTGACCAACCTATCAACGGAAATGATGATCAACCTGATCAAAGTTCCACGAGTGGGATTCCTGACGAGTCGACAGAAATTGGACTAGAAGAGACGGAGACTCCTGAAGTTGATCTTCTAGAAGAAGCGAAAGAGAAGAAAGCAGAACCAATCTCCAAAGAAGTCTCGAACGAGGAAAGAGAACAAATTGTCGTCAAAACCGAGAAGTCTGACCATAATACTGAAAACATATTCCCAGAAGAAGCTCCGGCGGTTGTGGAAATTCATGATGCAATAGTTGGATCATCAGAACCTTTAGACGCCAGTACCCCTGCTAAAGATAACAAAACCACTACTGTCATCCCTGCTCAAAGTGAGCTAATCGTCGACACAACTGGAGATGAAGGGGGAGAAAAAACGTATGAATCTCCTGTCCCTCCAGTACCTCAAAAAGGCCTTTCTAAAAATGATACTTTAGATTCGAATGTTTCATCGACCGACTTGAACGATACTTGGTCTGTGGTATGCGACCATTACAAAACTCTCCCATTGCCAAACTCACCCTGGCATAGCTATCAGGAAGCATCTGCGGGACAAGATACACCATCTTTGCCGTTAGATCCGAAGAATTACACGCCGTTGATTGCGGAGAGCGACGGTCGAGAGAACACGTTCGCATCTTCCATTACTTCTGCTGTTAATTTTAAAGACTTTGAAAGGGAATTGTCTTTTGGACCATCGCTGGCGGATAAAGTTGACGGCGATGGTAATTATGCTTCTCTGGTTGCTCATTCGAAGAGAGAGGTGGCTGCTAGGAAAGACGCTCTTTTGAAACCGTGTTACGTTGTGAGCATTGGTGTTGGACACATCGACTTTCGCAGACCGAGTAAGCGTGGTAGTAAAACTGCTGAGTTCTTTCGCGCACTGAGTACAGGTGGTGCACAACCAGAATCAATGCTTATTGCATGGAAAATAAGTTAATTAATCTTAGTTACTTGAATTTTTTTCTTCTGTTTTTTTTAATTATTCTAATTTTCTAGTGAATTTTTTTCTCTGGTAATATTTGTAAATTATTATATAGAATAGAATTTTTAATTTTCACTTAAATTTTATCGAAATAATTTTCTATGAGTTTTCCTTGTGATCGATATGGAAATGTTTGCTGGTCTTCTTTGTGCACAAACCTGATTTCACAGTTCAATTAGTACAATGCAAGTCAGGCCCAATAAATTTAGATCATTCAGCCCGATTAATTCGCATGTCAAGGATGATGCAATTGTTGATGAATGTCATGTATTCGACAAATTTTCCCCTGATTGTTAGCGTTTTAGCTGACTGTTTCTTTTTTTCATTTTTCTGTTAATTACTTATTTTTTACTCACCCATATTGCACCTTAATTGTTTTATGAATAATTCATATATAATTTATATATTTTTGATACAACAAACAAATTTTATTATAGGCACTTGAGATAATTATGAAATAATTTTATTTTATACACCATACTTAGATAATCATAGCATAGATAGATAAATATAATATATATAATCGAAAATGATACAAAGATTCTCTTCTCGATTTTTTCAAATTTAAAAGATAACCCGAACCGTGAAGTAAAACAAAGAAGTGTGGCAGAAGCATTTTTATTTGGCCGTAACAATCGGATTTTATCATTTGGGGAAAATTCCCTTTTGTCATTTTTAGGGGAAAAGAACATAACTCGCAATAGATTTTGTATTTTTTCTGATTTTTTGCACAATACATGTAATGTGAAATGGTATTGTTTATAATCTGATGGAGCTCGATTTCGAAAAAAAATTCTTGAGCAAATTTGCGCCAAAAAGTGCCAAAAAATGTTGTTTTTTTTTTCGATTTATAATCTTAAAATTTAAGACTTAAAGATTTTCAAAAGAAATTGTTTAGACAAATTTGGGCCAAATTTCGGATTTGTGGAAGTTTCTTGGAGGTAATGTTATTACAGGGTGTCCGGAAAAAAGGATCGAGTCGTACCACTTCTATAGAAAGAAAGTTCTTGTGTGTGTTTCACTAAATCTGAAATGTTTATCAAAGTTTCTCTCTGTGTCATATTAATTGTCACGAGACATCTTTTATGAATGAATTTTACAAAAAACAATTCTCAATAACTTTAACGTCATGAAAATTGTGAAGAAAGTTAATCTATATATTAATAGCCGTAGTCTGTATGTCAGTTTGTTTTTTGTTGGTTTGTTTTTTGTTTGTTTTTTGTGTGTCACTTTCGTTTTCGCAAGCAATGTTCTTTTAAAAGATGACTTTTGCTTCTTGCTCCACAAATGTGTTAAATCAGATTCGCGCCGTTTTATAAAGACTTTGAGTTGTTCGATAAGTTTGTTTTGATTGATAGATTATAATATCTGCCCAGACGTGCCCGAGCCCGCCTCTTATGTTTTTTTCTTTTTTTCTCTCTATTCTTTTGTTTTATGTTTTCGACTGTAATTAACGACCTTATTTGATTTGAGACATTCGAATTCGTTTCAAAACAAAACAAAAGAAAATCTTTCAAACAAAATCTGTTTTAGAAAAGAACAAATTTAAAACATTTAAAACATAAGAATCACAAGACAAGTTTGTTGGAACAACTAAACAGCAACATTAACAATACATTCGAAAGGCGGTAAAACAAGAGATCTTTCTTCTATGTCGATAATTATATTGCTGTAAATCTAAGTCATTCATTGTTGAATTCGAAAAGTTATGACGAAGGTGCCTAGCTGCCTGACTTTTGGCCCCTGGACCCTTAGCGAGACTAGAGAGAAGAAGAAACAAGCGAAATTTTGTGAAGTTTACTTCCCTTATTGGGACTAATTTGATTAAATTTCTATATTTCTGGGGGTAAAAAGTTGAATTTTTTTCCCTATTTTTACCGACTCTTAGTGGGACTGAAGTTTGATTTTCTGATTTTTCCAACCCTTACAGGGACTGCCATTTTTAAAAAGGCATCCTTAAGAACGGCTCATGCCCGTATCCTTCTCTTGCCTAAGTACCCACGGGCTGCCTTTTTTCGACGAATCTCGTGTCATGTCTATAATTTCACTCCTCTTATCTTGACATCAAAGTTTTCCTAATCATCAACAAGTACGGCAAATGTAAAGCGAGCGAAGCGAGAAAAAAATCTAATTGCAATGGTCTAAATGGTATAGTTTGAATAACGCCCTTTCTGATCATTTTTGCAACAATTTAAAAATCTGGTTAAAAGATACGTGACCTGGGAGGGACAGAGTCAAACTTTGAAGATCATTTTTCCCTTTAATTTTGACTTCATCGTATTTTAAGCCAGCTTCCCAACATCCAAAGGACTTTAAAATGCGTTCAGCAACAGCTAAACCGGCGTGCGACGCCGGGTACCGGCTAGTTATTTTTAATCATAATGACTGTTTAAAACAATTATTGTGTTGGTATACAGTATATGGTCCCCAAAACGGAGAGGGCCTCCAAAAAGTAGGTCGTCATTAAAATGAGGATTCTGACCTGTACATTTATCAGAATTAGACAATTTTTGTTTATTTTGAAAGAATGATGGTCATGCTTAAAAATGAGCATATTTTTGATGGTTTGAGACCGCACTGGGCTTAATAATTTGATTTTAACTACACCTACGTTTTGGGGGCCCCAAACCTCCGTTTTGACAACCGGGGTATACTGCAAAAATTTTATTAAAAAAATTTATGCCCAAAACCCTTCAAATCGATCGTAGTCAAAAATAAAAGGGGTAAATGTGACATTTCGAACTAGTATCCATTTGTGGCTGTGTAGGTTGGGTTTTTGAGGTTATACCCTTAGGTGATTGATTTAGGAGCCACCCGCTAAGGCCAAACAATTTTTTAAAGAAAACACGGAATTTTGAGGTTGCTCCAAACTAAGGCTATAGTCAAAAACTCAATGTTGGATTTTTAAGGTTCCAAAATCGAGGTTACCTTTTCTAAACTCAATATCTTTACTATTACAGGGCAGATTATGATAAAATTTCATATCTAGATAGCCAAAAGGTCAAATTTTCATTTTTTGTTTGTTCAATGAGGTTACCTTCCTAGGAATGTTGTGAAAATGAGGTTACCAAAATGAGATGACTTGTAAAGTCAGGTGAGATATTATTTTCTATCATTTTGACTGGAAATAAAATAATGTGACCTGTTAACATCTTTCCTCACATGAAAAGATTAAGTTACAAGTCAATTATGTTGAGTTTTTGAGGTTATTTTGACGCTATCTATGTTGTATGTTGTAGCAAGATGAACTCCATCTTGCTATGATGTTCATTTTTTTAAACGTAAAACAATAGTATCTAGATTAGTCTCATATCCTTTGCTAGTTATTGGCAAAGCTCTCTCATTTTAAGGCATGTCCAAATTTTTTGTAATTTTTAAACACCAATAGCACTCGTCAAGAGGTGTTCATTCATACCTTTTTGGAAGCGTATTAGGGTGTAGAATATGAAAAGTGCTGTTCAATAATTGTTTTGCTTGCCTATAAATAAAGATATATGAATAAATATTGCAAAAAATGTAAAAATTCTCTTGCATTTTACAAAATTTCAGCGCATCTAAAATCATCTAAAAGTTATTTAAAAAATAAGTTTTGCTGACGTCAGCATTTTTACATTTTTTGCATTATTTATTCATATATCTTTATTTAGGCAAAGCCGTCAAATCTCAAACACCAATTTACAATAAAAACGATTGGATTTATCATCTCCACAGTCATATTCACCAGAACGATCAGATCCTGCTGTACAATCATCAGATTTCCAAAATTCTTGAATAGATTAACCAGAGTCGTTAGGTTCTCCCAAAATCACCGGAACCATTAGCTCTGGCACATAAATTTACAAATTTTGATAGTTCGACACCTTAGGGCCACCATTTTCAGCTTTTTCCCCATCGTTACTTCGTTACTTTTTCGTTACCCCTCGTTACTTGCGTTACTTCATCGTTACCGACCGTTACTTCATCGTTACCTGTCGTTACTTACCGTTACTTGTCGTTACCTATCGTTACCTACCGTTACCACTTTTAGTAACAACGCTGAGTACAATGTTTTTCATTATTAATCATTTGGTTTTTCATCTTGCTCATGTTCGTGTAACTAGACGGCTGCTATATCGAGAAAGAAATACAAAGATATTGTGTTGAACGAAAAATAAATGAAGTTATTTTTACTTTTTTTATTTATTGAAGGAATTAGAAAATAATTTAGGATAATTTGTAGTGCGAGTCATTTGAAGTTTTTGAAGCTTTATGATGTTCTTAACTTTTGACTTTTAAGTCTAAAAATGTTATTAAAATATTCTTCAGTTCGCCATTTTGTGAATATTTTTGACCATTCTCCTAAGAAATTGGCTGTTTGTATTGAGTCCCCGAAGCCTTAAAATGCTCTTAACTTGTTTTTAACGTTTCGGCCATCGAAGCCTTATGTTCTTATATGGTTTGTTCTTATAAAAAAACGTGTACTGTCTAGACACATTGCTTAAATGTCTTATTTTTACATGAGTTCCCGTTTCATATCAGACACATATTTCATATCAGGACAGTGTCTTCCTATTGTTATATTGTGCTGATATAAACAAAAAATGTTTTTCTTTTCCCCTTTCTGACCAATAAGTTAAAATCGATGAGTAAGCAAACGATATCACTCTTATTCAAAAACAAAACCTTTAAGACCAGGACAAATTCGTCACACCTCAGTGCTCTTAGTGTGTGGTTTTCAAATGTAACAAGAGCCGCAAAGATGCGGATAAATATTTCCTTTACAAATGATAAAATAATTATTGATGTCCTCAAAAGATTTCAAAGTGCTTTATCTCAGATAACATCAATCAACACAAGTCCCCAAGAATTTCAAAATTCGTTTATGTAATTGCTAGTATTTGCCAACCTCGTCCCCGTGTATCCCAGGCTTTATTTACGTTACTGATTGACGCCAGAGAATACCCTGGTGTTGGCTAATGCAAGAACTTCTCAAAACAATACGTCATAAAAAATTCTGACGTTACAAAGTTACACTGCAATGCAATAGTTTCAAACCCAGGAACAAATGAAATCTGACGTTTTGGTTTTGAATTACGCAATCTTACGCGTTCGAAAACTAGCCAATGCCAGGGTATTATCTAGCGCTTACAGTGAGCATAAAGAAGCTGATAATACATAGGGAACGAGGTTGAGTATTTGCAGGATTATTCCTAAGATGCCGAAGGTTCAAACCTACGGATTACGGAGTATATCCAAGCTGAACTCGACTGAGAATAACAATGCAGTAACCAAATTGACTAGAAAACCTTTAATTTTCGTTACTCTCGGGTACCTTATAGCCGCCCCCCCCCCGCTTATTGATTTTTGGGAAAATGTTTTTGAAAGTTCCCTTTTTTGTCCCAATTCTACTGTATAGATCTTTTTACAAAGAGGACGTCCTGTTGAATAATTTTGTATTCCAGCCATAAAAACAATGATAGAGCCATGCATAATTACTGTATCATGTATATTGTATACATTATGCATGGTTTTATCATTGTTATTCTGCTGGACTACATAATTATTCAATTATTCCTCTTTTTAAAAAATTTGCCACTCAGGACATTTTTATTCCAACCCTCCCCCCCCGCTTATTAAGTTTTGAGATTTTTTCCAACCCCCCCTCCCCGCTTATTCCGATCCCCCCGGCTATTAGGTACCCAAGAGTAGGTGGACTTTAGTTGGATTTTAGTATTATACTATAGCCGTCACCCGGCGTCGCACCTGCTGAGTAGAGTGTTGTGTTATTGAACACATCAAAAGGCCTTGGGATAGTGCATAATTATATCAATATAGAAATATTAGCCAAAAAGGGGAAATATCTGAAATGAAAGAATGACAAAAAGGAAAAAAGTTGTCATGCCAGTCCAGGAAATCACTTGAAAAAATTGTCAATTGAGAACAAAGTTTTCTTCATTTTTTAAATGCATATGTGGAAGAAAATGTCAAGTTTTAAACGCACATTGAAGAAAATATATTCATAACAAATGTTTCCATCTTTTAAATGTACGTGTAAGAAATCTACAAATTTATAAAGTTTTCCACGTTTTCAACGCGTATTGAAGAAAATAATTTCATAACAAAAGTTTTCCATTGTGTAAATATGCACATGTAAGAAATCTCCAAATTTATAACAAAAGTTTCAACCTTTTGCCTTTAAAACGCACGTGGAAAACAATCTACAAATTCACAACCAAAGTTTTCCACATTTTAAATGCACGGGAAAGAAAATCTCCAAATTCACAACAAAAGTTTCCACGTTTAAAACGCACGTGGAAAAAATCTCCACGACCAAAGTTTTCCACATTATAAATGCATGGGGAAGAAGAACAAGATCTCCAAGTACCAAGTTCAAGACAATGATCCCAATTGTTTAATTCCATATTCATTACAATCAAAATTTTAAGAGTTAACATTCTTCGTATTGGCCAAGGTGTTCCGGTTATATCAGCTTAAAAAGTTTGAAATTACAGTTCTGTGAACCGCAACAGAATTTTCCCCACAAAAAGATTTTTTACCAACTGTCACTAACCAGTTAATTCATTGTTGTAGATAAAAACACCAAGGGAAATTCAATCATTAACCAGTCAATTTTGCTCCATGTTTAAATTTTTAGCTCAGCAAACCTCTAGCTAAATCATAGTTCATCACCAACCATTGCTGATTGCGCATTGGGTGGTGCATACCATAAAAGTGAGTTCAAACTTTTTTGATGTTGCAAGTATTTTTTTCAGGTATAACATGGTCAGATTTATCCACAATATCACTTTAGGTAAATATACAGGCAAAATTGAAGTTAGCTTGTTGTGAAACATGAAAGTTGACAAAATGTCCTGTTTTTCCAAGACCATCAAGATAAGAGATTGTATGTCTCACACCAAGAGTATGTAAGCGAAAAATCAAATCCAGACAATCGTACAAAAAACATGATCCAATTCAACTCATGAAAGCATAAAAACCAAAGAAAAATAGCGAAAGAGCAACATTTGTTGTCTATTTTTTGCCTCCATCTTTGTTATGACTGTTAAAAAGCAGTATGGTCCGATCAACAATACGCTTTCGAACCGGCGAGACGTTTTCCGATCGGCAAGGAGAATAGACCCACCGTACGCATATTTCCTACGACGTGTCTTGAAAAAATGACGTCTCACCTTCCGCCTCGAAAAAAAACATCATACTGTTTTTAATATACCGCCGGAGCTTGATTTAAAAAGAGACTCATGTACAAACTCACGAAATTGACCAAAACCGGCGTTAGACTTGAAGAAGGAGAAGGAGAAGGAGAAGGAGAAAAATTTTTTTTTTTTTTTTTTTTTATATATATTTCCCAGAGCCTCAGTTGACTGGGTCTAAAAACGTAACATACATTATATGTATAAGTACAGGTTGAAATATTAAAACATAGAAAAAACAAAGGGTTAGAAAATAGTAAAAGAAAAAACTAGTTTATATAAGCAGTAGCTTCAGTGATAATAATATCATCCAAGTTTTCAGTTTTCTGCTTTTTGAGCACACGAGACCCACGTAAACATAAGACTGTGGATCTAATCAGAGCAAAAGCAAGTTTTGTTCTTATCCAGTTTAAAGTCTGATTAAACAGTTCATCCCTCTTGTCGGAAATCAGGATAGCTAAAGATTTGATGAAATTTGAAGCTTCTCTAGCGGTTCCCCCGTTGGTTGTGAAGATTAGGGGTGTGAAGGATCCTTGTTCCACGTTTATGATTCGATGGTTATAGTGGGTTTTCTTCTCTCTTTCATTTGCTTCGAAAGCGCTTTTGAGGCTCTTCCTAGAATACCGTTGAGCTTAGGCATTGAATACCCTGACATCAAAAAATGCTCTCTGGCCTCTAGTCCAGAACCCCATAGCGCTTATATCAGCTCTTGCTCCGGGTTCGGTGATTGTTCCGGTTGGCAGGTCCTCCCCTGTAAGTGGCTCGAGTTGTGGTTCTATTGTGACGTCTTTCTTGACATCACTGATCAGCTTAGCGATAGTGTCCCTGAGTTCGTTATGCCTCTGGTAGACAAAACCCCCTTTGGCACAGGATAAGACATGCTCGACAGTGTAAACTTTACCACATGCACAGTGAGTAGGCAAGTGTTTCAATTGCCATCTGTAACGTACTATAATTGCGTCAAAAAACTCTCTCTTCGATAATACAAAGTTCTCATTTTTGAGGGGTAATGCTGTCAGCCAGTTTGACGCTCCTTGGGCTTGGGCTAGATCGTTTGCTCTAAGCTCATCCTGGTTCATCTGGGATCTGATGTCCTGTAACAGTGTTTTCTGTCTTGCTTCTTTCTCGCGCGTTACTTTGTATTTGGTGGTTGCGTTTAGTGGGTTGCAGTTGAGCTCCTTTTGTTGGTTGACTATGTCAGTTTTGAGCTGGTGGCTGACTCTTCTTGAGTTGCTATGCTCGATATCGGAGATCTCAGATAGGATGGGTATACCCAAACCCCCCAACTTCACCGGTAGACTGAGGAGCTTCCTTTCCATCTGGTTGCAGTGATGTCCCTCTGTCAAGGCTGGTATAAGATGCTGGTCTATTGCGTCGTCTAGGGGTTTCAGTAGATCGGAGATGTCATCCAAGACTCGAATATGATAGGTGAATTTGTGAATGAACCCACCTACAAAAGCACTGTATGCACACTGAGGCTGTGACTTGGCAATATCTGATAGATCGATAATCTCCTTGACCCAATCTGATACTTTAGACTTAAGGTAATCAGATTTGAAATGTTCAGTTCCTAAAGTGCCACCAAGGTATTTCCGACCATTTGTTGTTATATTGATGTTGGTTCCCTCAAAAAGTTCTAATGCTTCAAGGTACTTGTTCTCTTTTACAATCAGCCAAGATTTGCTAGCCTTAGGGTGATAACCAAGGTAGGGTCCGAGTCTGTTTATTTCTGACGGAGAAAAATTACCGTTTTAACAAATATTTCCTTCTGGAAAGGAAATATTTAAAAACCAAAATACCACGGATGACAAAACCTAAAAGATCGAGTCGCTAGATACCATTTTTTCTGATCTGATTATATATTTTAAAACAATGTCTAAAATTCTATTTATATCCCTCACAATGAAACGTTTTTATCCTATAAAACTAATTCTATTAAAAAGTGTTCTTTCATTTCAAAACCAAGAGAACGCCCCCTTCTCACAGACCCTGTGGAATTTTTTCAGTGAAACTCGATGGGATTGATATTTTTTTCAATTCTTTTGTTTTCAAATCAGAAAACTCAGTGGGTATGGGAAAAATAGCACATCATATTTCGCAGTGAGGATTGGTTCCCGGATTGGTTTGTTTGATTATTTTCAGTGGGGATAAATATTGGAGGGTAATTTTCCACCGGGACGATATTTTGGCCAATTTTTCCAGTGGGCCTATGAGAAGAAGTGTATAAGATAATACCCTTGAATTTCGATTGGGGCGTGCTTTTAGCATTCCATAAAGTTCCAAAAATCCTGCTTAAGATAAATTCCTAACAAAAATAACAACAAAATCTTATATCTATCAGATCCGTTCTGAGCCCGAAAAAAGAAATATGATCAGTGGTGCCCCAGGGGGTGGAGGTACTTAGGCAAAAATGGATGCTGGATATGTGCGGACGGTAAGGGTCAGTTTTTTCACCCTTCAAAGTCTCTCTGGGTGTCGGAAAAATCAGAAAGTTCTAAATTAGTCTCTCTAAGGGTCGGAAAATTTACGATTTTAGGAATTTTTTTTGATTTTAAGTGAAAAATTATAAAAAAATTTCTCTTAGGGCACCACTTTTTTCAAAAATTGAAGAAAATTTTTCAAAAAAGTCTCTCTAAAGGTCACCTTTTCAGCAAAAATCAGTCTCTCTAAGGGTCGGTTTTCGGAGGTCCCGTCAGCACATATCCCTCATCCGCCAACCCCTAGTACCCCCCCTCCCGGACGGTGCCACTCGTGAATCTTAAAGAATTACAAAATCAATTAAATTTTGATCATTTAAAAGTTTACATAAGTCTTTTTGCCTCATCTTTGAAACCAAATGGTTGTCCTGGAAGCAGGACTGCACTAACTTCTTTGCATTTTTCTTCATGATGATGAAAAAAGCAATCTTTTGGGCCTTTACCGAAATCTAAACAATGGACGTATCCAACTGTTTTACAAGTAAACTTTTTCAAACCATCTGGTGTCATCTTTTGAGTACGAGATACATGAGCGGTTTTAAACTTGATTTCCACCACTTGCGGTTCTAAACGTGAAAGATATTTTAAAAAAGATAGAGATAGTTTGAGATAATATTTGGTTCAAAAATTCCAATCCAAAAAGCAAGTTTTTTTTACCTCAATACCGCAAATAGAATAACTTTAAACACCTTGAAAGGAAATTTTTTAGATATTTTAAAATGTCATGTCTTAACTTTAATATACAATTTAAGAATGTAGTTTTTTTTTCTTTGGGTTGCCTCGTGCCAAATTTTAACATTCTACGTTGTCGGGGACAAAGTATTTAAATACATATCCAAGAATTTGAATTGCCCAGTCAATCGTTTCTACCATTTATGGACATAAATAACCTAAACTTTTCAAAATTAAAAAGAGTCTCGGAAAAATGAGAGCTATCAATTAGTCCTTACCTACTATAAAAAAGCTATTAAAGTCTGTCCAGATATAATTGGCAGTGGAAACAAGAATGTCTGTAACTTGTAATAGTGAAATATAATTCCAAATTTTTTTTTGCTTGTTTTAGAGAATCAAAAGCCCTATATTTGAATGTATTTTTTGTTGTAAAATTCGCGAGTTTTAGCGGTTAAATTTGCGATCTCAAAAATTGAGCTTTTTTTCTTTTCATGTGATAACGTTCATTTTTAAACTAGCGGTAGTTCAACCTTAGGTAAAGAAGGTTGTTGAATTTCAAGGCAAACGGAAAAATCCTCAAGAAGATATGGGACCCTAAATACCCTTTGGTAGCACTTTTCTGTGAAATATCAAATATCCAAATTTTTACCAAAAAAGGGGGTTATTTTATCTTTTTAAAACAGTGCAATTAAAAGTTGGAAAGTGTTAAGTGTTGCTGCATTGGCGTTATTGGTGTCATTGATCATTTCGAAACAAAGTGAATACACAATTTGTTTTTATTGAAACGATAAGCACATTGAACTTATATTGCCTTTGTTATTTCTAAGTAATTAAAGAACTTCCCAAAACAATATGCACAGTTTGGCTATGAGGTCATTATCGTAAAAAGATGGTAAAATGTGTTATAATATATGATTGAAAAACTGTTTTATCATCACTACCCCCGTTTTTAGTATTAACCTTTACCACGCCGAGGCCGTAAATTTACGTTCTAATATATAGCCGAGGCCGTAAATATACGTTTTTTATGGGGTGTTAAGAAAAGCCGCCCTACCGCCTTAAAGACGCCCTTAAATCCTGGGAAATGTCTTATATGACGGAGAGAAAATGTAAACAAACTGGAAAATCAGGCAAAATATTCTTTTGGAAATTATGAGCTCATTGACTGCTGTAACTAACTTTTTATGTTTATTTAGTGGAAAATGGTTTGTTTTATTGGTTGGAAGTGTTATGTATTGCTTGTTTGTAGTTTAGTCAGTGTTTGAGGTAAGTTTCTGCCTCCTTATTCTTTAGTATGACGGTGCATTAAGGGTGGGGCTGGAGGCTTGTCGGCCATCATCGACCGTCACCGAAACCCAAGTTAAGGCTTCTGATAAGGCTGCAAAGAGTTTCAAAGTGTATATACTATGTTATTTCTATTGCTTTCATGCTGGTTGATGATAGGAAAGTCACTTTTAGCTGTTTTTAGTGATATTTCCCATAAAAATTACCTCAAGGGGCCTCTGCCTTACGTGTCTCTGATTTACGTGGAAATTTTCTCGAAAACCAAGGTTTTCTAAAAATGAACTCTGCCTTTTCTAGTAAAGGTATGATTGTGATTTTTTGGCTAGCAGTTGTAGTTATAATGGTGGAAATAATGAGCTAGAAATTTATGGTACATGTTTTTTCTTTTATAAGCATAACGTTTATAAGCATATGCAGGCTCAGTTTTTGGTACCTAAACAATGGCTCTATTGTTTGAGAACAATAGAATGCTAAGCATAATGCGAGCCTGATGTAGGGGCAGACACTTGCTTATAAAAAAAAAAACATGTATCGCAAATGTTCTCCCCACTTTTTTTTTAACCGGAACTTAAAATTTTGAAAAATATGACAAATTGCGTTTTGAATTTTTTTCAACTCTAAGGCAGAAGACTACTGTGTCACCATTGATAGAGGAAAATCCTTTATTTTAACATTTTTAGAAAGCAGGATAGTTGGGCTTTCCAGAATGGGCTTGTTTTTTTGAATCGGTTTAGTAGATCAAAAGTTATGACGGAAAGCGTAAAACTGTCATTTTTCCCAAAAAGACAAGGCGTGCACGGGGTGAAGTTCCCAAAGAGAAGGCGTGGTAAAGGTTAAAATTTGGAGATTTGATGTTTCACAGAAAAAATGCTACCAAGGGGTATTTCGGGTCCCATATCTTCCGAAGGACTTTTCCATTTGCCTTGAAATTTAACAATCTTCTTAACCTAAGGTTGAACTACGCAAGTGGAGACCGGCCTTAAGGTTGAACTACCACTGGTTTAAAGATGAACGCTGTAGAATAAGTAGAAAAAAAGCTCAATTTTTGCAATCTCAAATTAAATGAATTAAATTTTTCAACAAAAAATACATTCAAATATAGCGCTTTTGATTTTCTAAAAGAAGCAAAAACATTCTTTGCAATTATATCGGGCTATCAAAAGTTACAGGCATTCTTGTTTCCACTGCCATTTATATCTGGACAGACTATTTTTCACGCCTGATGTTCAATAACGTTATTGTGAGCGCGTTTACACTAAAAGGTTTCCTTGATTAGTACATCGTAGTCACACTATGAAATTTTAAAAATTTTTAAATGGTTTTTAACAATAGAGCTTCTCAATAGTGCTTTTCTCTATTAGTTTTCAGTTTGTTTTTCTCTTACCAGGAAATTAATAAACAAACTCATTCAAACTTTTTGACCTTTTACATTATGGACACCGAATCAAAAGCACTACTTCTGCTCCTTCTCAAGCACTATCAAAAGAAGCATAAAAAACGACGTTTTAGCAAAATTTGTTTCAAAAACGCAATATCCCATCATCGCTCGTTAACTAGAAGATTCTTTTTGTCATCCATCATGCGTACTTCTTTGCTACAATTAAGAGTTCGTAGAGCACGTTCGTTATGGGCTTACCCAAGACAAGAGTTTTGGTTTTCGCGTATGCAGGCAGATCAGATTTTTAATCATTTTTGGCGTAACGATTTTCGAATGTCACGGGAGACCTTTCTGTCGTTAGTAGCACTTGTTCGGCCAAGATTAGAAAAACGTGACACACAGTTACGCAGAGCAATACCCATAGAAAAAAGAGTAGCGATTGCTTTATGGAGGCTGGCAACTGGAAACTCCTTTAGGACTGTCGCAAAAACATTTGCCGTTGGAAGCTCAACGGCAGTACAAATAACAAAGGAATTTTGTTTAGAACTAACGAGACTCTCCCAAAGGTTTATCAAATTTCCTCAAACAAGAAGAGATACTGCTAAGGCGATAGAAGAATTTAAGATGAACTACCAAACCGAATTTCCCCAGGTAGTTGGCGCTTTGGATGGAACTCACATCCCAATATCTGCTCCCAGTGTTGAATCGAAAGCTGACTATTACAGTAGGAAACAGTGCTACACAGTATCAGTACAAGGGTTAGTTGGGGCAAATTTAATGTTTTTAGATGTTGCAACGGGATTTCCAGGTAGTTGTCACGACGCTAGAAACCTTCGAAACTCCTCACTCTTTAGAAGGGCCGAAAATCAAGAAATTTTGACGAAACCTATTGACGTAATCGATGATTCAGAAATAAGACCCCTTGTCCTCGGAGACGGTGCCTATCCCTTACTATCATGGCTAATCACACCACACCAATTCGGACCAGGGCTAACAAGAGATCAACGTGTTTTTAACCGAAAATTATCGAGTGGTCGGGTTCATGTCGAGAGAGCATTTGGGATCTTAAAAGCTCGATGGAGAATCTTACTCAAACGACTTGATATTAGGATTGAAAATGTCGCTGCTGTGACAATCGCCTGCGTCACTCTACACAATTTTTGTCAAATGAACAATGAAACTTATACAGACGAGGATGGTGTTCTCGAAAATATTTTGAGACAAGAGAGACAGTCAAGACAAAGAAGACGGCAGAATTATGATCGAAATCCTAATGGAAATACTTCTCGTATCTCATTAACCAACTATTTAAATCAATAAACGACATGTCAAAAGAAAAACTATGATAAAAATCCTAATCTGGGCTCCCAGAATACTGTCCGTGACAAGTGATCGAAGTGACAAGTGCCAATTCGTGTCAATGTAAAATTTCAAAAGATACTACTGCGTACTACTGTAATAATACCGTTTTTAACAAAAGAATTTTTCTGAACTTAAAAAAGTCTGAAAAGTTATTTGTTGTTGTTGTTATTGTCTTTATTACCGGCAAATATCTGTCCAAATTTTAAGAAAAACTCTCTTTCTTTTTCTTTGTCTTTGGCTTCAGCCTCAAGCTGTTTTTGGTGCATTGATAGTTGAAATTTTTGAAAGTTTTCTTCACTTCTCTCAAAAACTTTAATTTGCTCCTTTTGCATTTCGATAAGCTGTTCCTGGAATGTTTTCGGTTTTTCTTTCTTTGGAACTTTCTTGGCGGAATGTTTACGCACGTCAGTTTCTAACTGTTTCACATATTCTAGTGAACTATCTAAGTCATCTTGTGTCTCGTTTTCTTCGATAAGTTTTCTCTTGATAGCTGAACTTGCACTGCAAGGTTCAATGCTCGACGCATCATCTTTCTCAACTGCTGGTGGTGTGGTTAAATCAAAGTTCTCAGAAGGCTCTAACTCGTTTCCTGCGCCGACTTCAAAAAATTCAGGTAGATTTTCAACATCTCTGTCGGATAACACTTTGTCAATATCATCAAAATATTCACACTTTTTAACAGCGGCTCCACCAGTTGATTCGTTCATGAGCTTTTTGCATTTATGATATTTGTCTTTCATTCCCCATATCTTTTGCTTGCATTGATTTAGATTTTTCGGTTGTCCATGCTTTGAAACTTTTTTCACGATGTCCGGCCAAACCTGGTTACAGCGACTTGATTGAATTTCGTTGAAATTTTCGCACCATTGCGTGATTAGTATATGTTTTTGTGTTTTGGTGAAACGAATTTTCTTTGGTTGAGGTTGTGTTTGAGGAGCTTGGTGTGGAACGACTTGTTGTGGAAACATTGGAGGTACCATTTGCTGAGGTGGAAAGGGTTGCATTGGCGGTATTTGTGAAGATACCATTTGTTGTGATGCCATTGGTGGCATTTCGTTAAGGTGACTTGGTACAGGATAATACGTAGGTTTGTAACCTGGACCACAATAATTGTTATAATTCATTTTGCTTCGCTTCACAAACTCAACACTTTGCACACAGAAACAGTGCACAGCTTTCTTTGTAATGATTTGTGTGAGAGAAATCTTCTCACGTTTATTTATATCACCACACCCACCCCATTATATTCTGTATGAATGATACACTACTTCTTTTATGGAAACAATGAAATCAACCAGATAGCATTTTGCATTTTTCTGAGAGGTCCATTGTTTTAAAATTCAAAACAGAAAAGAGGAGCTCGGGGGCACCTCGAAATTTTTTTAAAATTTAAACAATAAAGTCTTTTGTGTTTGGCTTGAGCAAGAGAAGAAAAAACTCAAAACTTTTCAGACCGGAATTGATTTGAGATCGTAACTGAAAAGAATTTTGCTTCTACCTATTGTTATCCGATTTTATAAAAATTAAAATCTCTAGTGTGACCACAATGGTAATTTCCCTAAATTTCCTTAATCCATCAAAGTGGTACAACAAAGAGATTGTGCAAAGTTAGTTCATAAGAGACAAAAGAGGAAATCGTGCACTTTTTTGTTTCTATTTTACAAGCAATTTTCAAGCAACAGTGTAATAATACACTCTTTTTCTCCAAGTCATCTGAGTTTGAAATCGCAAAACTTTTTGTTCATTGCACGCATCCTTTGTTTATGCTTCTTTTGTTTTTTTTTAAAGGGTGCTCCTACCTTAAGACAGTAGGGCTAACGACTCTTAATCAAGGAGGATCGATTAAAAGTGACAGTCATGGGTTTTTTCCACTGACGGCCATTTTTATGTTCAATTAAAAAAAATTATTTCATTTCCCCCAACAACACAGGAAAAATCGAAAATCTTTTGTATTTCCTGATCCGCTTATATCTTCGCTCTTTTGTTCTCTCATACATGCCCTCGACCATGTATTTAGAGAATTAGAAAATGCGTGCAAAATACAAAAGATTTAACGGTTTTTCTCCTGTGTTTTGGGAAATAGAATATTTTCTGAAAAAAAAAATTAACGTGCAACCATCTCTTTTCATTCAAAAATTATGAATAGTTTGGGCTATTCATCGTTTTATCAAAAATTACATTAATCCTGTTAGCTTACCAAGCCGTCAGTGGAAAAACACCCAATGCGTTGACTCTTTTATACACCAGGAATATGTTATAGCGGAGCTGTATAACGCACATTTAAAAAGCCTTGTTCTATCTCTGTCCCTGACATTAAAATTTGATATGAAATTTAACTTTTTTAATTACAAATTCGTGAAATTTGGATTTCCTCTTAGCCAATGATTCTGCTGCTGCATTTATCGTTCACGATTAAAAACTTTTAATTATCAAGAGGGTCTGTAAAACATTGGTGAATGACAATTTAAAAAAATTAAAAACATTGTTTTCATTGTAAAGTTATAAGAAGTTTCTTCTCTAAGATTATAAATAGTACTTTTTCATTTGAAATACCTCGCTACACCGCGGGGTGCCTCACTTTCTAACTGATATTTTCAGATAGTAAGTCTGTATGTCTGATTATAGAAAAAAATTTAAGTCAATTGAAACAATATTTGTCAAAATATTTACATCCGAAGTTTTTAAAGAGAAATCATGAAAGCTTATCTCGAATTCATAACACACGCTGATAAAAATAGATTTCATTTACAAGGAAGCTTTTGGGGTATCTTCTACAAATATTATTTTGATGAAAAGCGGGAACATCATAAAGCAGGTGAGGTCTAAATACAAATACGCCCTTTTGACGTCATTCTATTGATTCGTTATTCATTCTGTAAATATCTCTCTCTCGTAAACAACAAAGTTCCATGTGTTCGAAAAAAATTCCAGAGGAATTTTTTGAAAATGTTTTCTTGCGTAAACACAAGTCTCCTTTAACAGAATCTCTCAATAATTTCCAAAGTAAACTTCTTTCAAAGTTCCAGCAAAAAAGATTCTAAAGTTCGACGTTTTCCCAAACAAATCTCCAGTTCCAGTAAAGTTTCCCAATTTTGACGATTCAAAATGTCTTGCTTTCTAAATACGTACAATTCTCAACGTTCAAGTAACCAATTTTCGATATATTCTTTAGTCGTAGGGGCCAAATTTCCAATGGGGCCGAGAAAATATCAAACTTTGTTCCCGTTCGTTAAAAGTCGTAAATCTCAAATTCTCAATCAAGTCTCAAGTATCCAAATCATGTGTAACAATGTACTCCAAAGTTCTCAAATCCTAAAATCAAATGTGTAAAGATCAAATTCTCAAATCAAATGTGTGACGATATATTCCCCAATGACGGATAGGAATTATTCGTAAATTTGTATCCAAACTTCTCCAATTTTCGATACAATCTAAATGTCAAAAGTTTTCAAATTCAAATCTCAATCAATGTGTCACGATATATTCCCCCACGGATAGGAATTATTCGTAAATTTGTATCCTCAAATCTCAAATCAAATGTGTGACGATATATTCCTCCAATGACGGATAGGAATTATTCGTAAATGTGTATCCTCAAATCTCAAATCAAATTGTAAGACGATATATCCCCCATGACGGATAGGAATTATTCGTGAATTTGTATCCAAAGTTTTCCAATTTTCAATACAATCTATAAGTCTCAAAAGTTTTCAAATTCAAAAATTCTCAAATCAAATGTGTGACGATATATTCCCCAATGACGGATAGGAATTATTCGTAAATGCGTATCCAAACTTCTCCAATTTTCGATACAATCTAAATCTCAAAAGTTTTCAAATTCAAATCTCAAATCAATGTGTGACGATATATTCCCCCAATGACGGATAGGAATTATTCGTAAATTTGTATCCAAAGTTCTCCAATTTTCGATAAATTCTAAATCTCAAAAGTTTTCAAATCAAATGTAAATCCATAAATCGTATCCGTGTGAGTTCCAAGTTCAACAGCATAAGTTCAATCAATAAATGTTTCATTAAATTTCCAATCAAATCCATAAATCAGTGTCCAATAAGTTCAGGTTCAGCAGCACAAGTTCAATAATTATTTATTCAAATCAATTCCAAAATCATTCCAAGTCGGTCAAGTTCAACAACGATAATTCAATAAAAGTTCTTTAAAAAAACTTTTATACCAGATTCATATCCGGTTCGTTTGGACCAAATGTCCGAAACGAAATAAGTGGGAGGACTGTATATTATTAGATGTTTCTTCTTCTCTATCTGGTTTCGTACTCATCATAAATTACAAATGTCGCGCTATTTATATATCCACGTGACCCTACTGGTCACGTGGTCAAACTGTCAATCATAATTTCTATTCCACGACAGGGACAGTGGTGGATTTCTATTATCAACAGTTTACAATAGAAAAGACAAAGAAGCAATCCGCTAAGGAATTCTCGTCCTTCATCCAGCTCCGCTATAACATATCCCTGTATACACTTTGTATGAATGATTCTATAATAACAATTTAAAATAAGGAAGCTTTCCAGTGTAAATGCACCCTGTCTATCATGTACCATGGAAAAAAGAATAATTTGCTGTCGTGTAAATTCCGTGGGCGCTATGATTTCAATGATATAAAACCTACCGAATGGGAAAACAAACGGCTTTTCCTTTTCCTCAGGCTTCTTCGTCTCTTCTGGTTTCTTGTTTTCCTTGGGTTTTTCCTTTTCCTCGGGCTTTTCACTTTCTTCGGTTTTTTCCTTCTCCCCGGTTTTTTCTTTCTCCTCGGGCTTTCCGTTTTCCTTGGGTTTTTCCTTTTCCTCGGGCTTTTCACTTTCTTCGGTTTTTTCCTTCTCCCCGGTTTTTTCTTTCTCCTCGGGCTTTCCGTTTTCCTTGGGTTTTTCCTTTTCCTCCGGCTTTTCGTTTTCCATGGGTATTTTCTTTTCCTCGGGATTTTCGTCTTCCTTGGGTTTTTCGTTTTCCTCGGGCTTTTTGTTTTCCTCGGGTTTATCATTTTTCGAAACTAAACCTCTGACATTGGGGTTTAAGGAGAAATATTTATCTTCGTACACATCTTCAAGAGCTTCAGCGTTCTTTCTTTCCGTTTCCGAGCGGATGTCATCTTAAATAAACAAATATTACAGCATATATATTCTAAAATTTTGAAAAAAAAAGAAATTAAGGAAATCTCAAAATCAATTACTCAGAATCAGCCAGGGGGGTCTCATAAGAAGGAAAGTGCTACCATAACTCCTCTTCTCTTGAAAGAGCTTTGAAAATCATAATGAGCAAAGAAAATAAGGAAATTCTTGTATGATAGAAAAAACCACAGTATACACCTTTTCGACCGTAGCCGCCAATTGCCACGTGGGCATTTTTTGTCCATTTTACCACCCTAAAACCGTCCCAGTCTTTTTTTCGCACCTATAGACCTAGACAATAGAAAAAGGTGTAAAAAAAGATTGGATCGAATTTAGGGGGATAATTAAATAATAAAGTGCGATTACGGTCGAAACGGTGTATTGAGCAAGTTGAAAAACATTTAAATATGAAAGAAATGGTTTACCATTGAATTTTTTGAACTTTTTCATTCTCAATTCTCTTCGTCTTTCATCCAAAAATGCTTTGCGATAATTTTCAATTGCTTCAATTCTTCTTTGGTTCATCACGTCCATTCTCTCTTGGTATTCATCATCAAGGTTCTCATCTTGAATGAACTTATTTGACCATCTCGCCTCACCTGATATATCGATAACAGAAGCAACAAATGAAAATTATGAAATTATGCATTTAGTTGGAAAGATATATATCATACTGCGAAGACAAATCCCGATTTCATTCAATGCGCATTCGGTGAGGCAAAAGTAACCATGACAATCCTCCAGGATCTTGAATGAAATCCACACCTCTGAAATTTCAGCCCCACTGAGGAAAAAGTTCCATCGGGGCTGTGAGACAGGGGTGTAAATCAAATCACGAATAAGAAACGCAGAAAAGATTCGGGGAAAGAGTGAAATCTCAGAACGTAACATCTACGGCGAGACCCCGGACCTTCAACTTACGCATTCACGGTTTCTTTTGAAGGAAACACGTTTCATTAATTTTTATAAGTCTCAGAAGAGTTTTAAATAACTGGAAATAGAAAATTGTACAATCTACTTGAGCTTAACATGTGCTCTCCATCTTCGATGCTTGGGATATTAATGTTATTCAGACATGGGCAATAAAATTCTTACAGTTTTTATCCACAGCTTAGTTTAAAGACCGATTGGGTCGTCGAAAAACATGATTTTACCTTAAAGTTTTCATTCTATTGCCCGCCTCCTTTAGAGCTTTAATTTGGGCGGTCGCCAATCCACTATTGGAGTACCAAATAAAAAACTGGTCGAAATTAGATTTTCTAGAAGGGTCTATTAAAGTCAATTTAAAGAGGATAGAATTATAAATTTTTCCCCAAAGTTAATTTTTGAAATGTGTGTCAATGTTTCGAAACAAACACTATATTACATACAGGTAAAAAAATATACGTACATTGGACTGCAAAGATGAGTGCTGCAACAAAAAGCAATGTCAACTTCATATTTTATCTTTTACAACATGCGCTTCTTACACTGTACCTGATTGATATGAAATTGTGCAGCTTGTGTAGGGAGTCTAAATGTAAAAATGATTTCCAGATATTAGATTAAAAGTACTTTCATCAAGATAAGCTAGCAAACGCTTTTTTTATTAAAAAATATCACAAAGATTTCTATAATATATAAGCATAACGTTTTACTAATGCAAACCTCCTATAGGCGGTTAGACACTTATTAAAATTGCCAGCTTGTGCAGGGAGTTTAAATGTATAAATAGATCTTATCGGATTTTTTGATTTTTCTAAAAAAACGATGCATTGTGGGATTGTTTCGGGAGTATTACAATAGAAATCTCTTAGGAATTCATCGAGGGAATTCTATGTACCCCCCCCCCCGAAACAATCCCACAATGCATGGCTGTTTTAGAAAAACCAAAAACTCCAATAAGGTCTATTAGATTAAAAGTGCTTTTATAAAAATATTATGCATATTATGCAAGCGCTTTTTTTACTAAAAGATACCACAAAGATTTCTATAACTTATAAGCATAACGTTGTCTTGCTAATGCGAGCCTCGTATAAACGAATCTCAATTTCTTACCCTTCAGTGACTATGAAAGTATAAGTTAAATGGGGATTTAAATGTTAAAAAGAATCTCCAAGAAAAATTGACAACCGTCCGACGCGGGTCTAAACGTGAACTAAAAAATGTTTCAAAAGAAAAACACGTGTTATGAAAAATAAGTACACGTGACCTATTACTGCAACGTGACGTAACTTTAAAATAGAATGTTTTATAAAACACTCCCGAGGGACTAAGAACCTAAAATACAATATCTTTCTCGTCGACAAATTTGAGGACTGCATCGTTCTTCTTGGAATAGTTTCCGTTTGGTTCATTAAATTTGACAGGATATAATTTCGTTTATAGGACGTTTCAATAAAATCTGACGTCCGTTGCTCATAACAGTTACTTCTGCAGCACGGATACGACCTTCTGCGCTATGAATCAGTTTGTTGATTTTTCCCATTCTCCATAGTAATCGTTTCTTGTCTTTATCGTACATTAAGGTGGTCGTTAACAAACTTTTTGAAAATGTCAAAAAATATTCAAATTGAAATATCTCAAAATGTATAAATGATATATTGTTGAAATTTTGTATGATGATACTTCATTATTATCTTGATCTAAAAATAGAAAAAAATGTTAGAAATTTCAAAGACGGGGGTCATGATGTCATTTCTAAAAATAGATATCAAAATCTTGTGGCAGAAGAATCTCAACACCATATGGAGTTAGATTTTGATATTTGGCAGTTATGTTACAATATTGACCTACTGTGTTTTGAGTGAAAATTTTTTTAAAAAAAATCAAAAACCGGGGGTAAAAACGCAAAAAACTGTTTTTTTTTAATTTTGAAATCAACAAAACATTTTTTGAAAAATCTGTTTCACTCAAAACACCCCTTGCACTAAGAGAAAGCTGTGTACAAAATTCCAAGTAAATCGGAACAGCCAATCCTGAGATTCTTCCGCCACAAGATTGAAAACCCCCGGTTTTGCTGTTTTTCGTAAACTGGCCTTAAAACTATTTTTTGCTGTAGAAAGAGGAAAAAAAGCTTTCAATATGGGATTTTTGACAGATTTCAGTTGAACTTGATGCACTGATCCAATTTTCACCTTAAGAAAGAAAGTAAAGCCTTTTTCTTTTGCATGTCTCAGCAAATTTATGGTGTCGCGCAGAACCCTGAGATTATCGCAAACATACAAAAAAGTTGCGTAAACCTTACTTTTGCTTGCGAAAAAGCTTAAATTTGGTGAAAAGTGATTGAAAAGTTTTCCCTAACCCTTTTATTGGTTAAAGTAACACATTTCACTGTAACAAAGCAAATTTTTAACCCTATTACTTGAAATACAAGCTGCGCTCAAGTCTAATAAAGAGCACTTTCACTTTCACTTTTGCGAAAACCCCGAAATACACCAAAATCAACTATATCACTATCAAAATCCAACTAAATGTGTATGGATAGCTTCAAGAAGAAGTTATGGACGTTTTAAACAATAAATTATCAATTAAATAACTAAAGAGAGAGAAAACAGAAGAAACATTACACGTACCTGTTACACATTGTGTGGCGTTGAAATTTGATTCCAATGGGAAGGAAATTAGAAAGTTTATCAAGTAAAAATGTTCCTTGGAGTTTTGAGAAGCTCTTTATATAAAAAGGAAGCATCAAACCATCACTTACCAGGGCCCGCGCCACCGGGGGGGCCGGGGGGGCCATGGCCCCTCCACTTTTTTGCAAAGCAAAATAAAAAATTTCTCTTCACTTAATAATCTTTTTCTTTTCTGTGCGCGTGCCAATAAAAACGTTAGAACCTTTCTAAGAGGGGACAGATGGACACTTAAATAAGTCTAATTATACTATTTTGTTTAAAAAAAAAAACTTAACAGTTTTCTTTCAGAAAATCAGAACAAAAAGGAAGCTGTTTTAGCCAAATAGACAGGTCAAAATCGAAAAATTTTCCGGCCCGTCGGCGCAAACCATGGTTGCGCCTCCTCAGTCACTATATTTTTGTTGGCCCCCTCACATTCAAAATCGTGGCGCGGGCCCTGCTTACTACAAGAAAATAAGCCATGAAACAGCCATTCCCTTTACCAAAAATCCACATTTGAAATTTGACAAGATTCAAGATGGCGGGTTTGTTTTGATTGTAATAAATCCGGAACTATTAAGAGTACCGGTGTAAAATTTTCCGGGAATGTTCTTTGTGGCTCTAAGTAGCGACAGTAAAAATTTGGAGTCGCTCCAAGAACCAGAAGGGCTAATATTGCGATTTTCGTGACGGGCGGCGGGGTGGGCGTTTGGGGCGGACCACAAAATTTGCTCAGGTACGTGTCTAAAGACCTAAAGTTTTCGACTTTCCTCTTCTTTATATGAAATAAAACTTCGGGATATTGTTTAGCAAGGTTCAAACATTAATTTAAACCAAAAATTAAAAAATCGACCCGAAAAAGATGACCCTATCTCAGAAGTGTTAACGACCACCTTAAAACAACATCATTAACATTAGGTATAAATTCACGTACCTTTTTCGTACATTTGTTGTACTCTCTCAATTCAGTGGGAATTCAGTCAAATACTCAAATTGCCATCTCTTCCAGAAATGTTCTAAAATTTGTCTAACGTGACGAAACTTGTTTTCAAGACTTTCATGTTCGACATTTTCGCGTCATTCGAATCATCAACATTGGTGATATAGATATTTCGACCATACAATAACTTGTTTGGAGTTAGAGGTTCACTATTAAATCCGTATTCTCGTGTGGACCGTAAAAAGAATCTCCAAGAAACTGTCCGATACGGGTCTAAATGTGAACTAAAAAATGTTTCAATGTTATAAAAAATAATCAAACGTGACCTACCTTATCGGGGAAAAAAATGTCGGAGTTTTATTTAGTCGAGGTTTTTTTTCGTCGGGTAAGAATTTCGTCCCCTAGAGGCATTTTCGTCACTTTCCCCCGACCAATATTTCAAATTCGTCACTTTTCCCCGGCGAAATTTACAATTAAGTCACTTTCACCCAACTAAATTGTCCAAATGAAATGGTTTCCTTCACTAGCTCGAAAAAAGATCTTGTAATTCGACGTTTGAAAAATTGGGTAAAAGTTTTGGTCAGGGATAAAAAAAATGGGGTAAAAGTTTTGGTCGGGTGATAGAATATCAGGGAAAAAGTTTGTCGGGGAAAAATTTCGTCACCCCCTCTAAATTTTCGTCACTTTTCCCTGGCATACTGGAGAAGTGGGACGTGGGACGGTGGGACGCTCAGGTGGGACGCTCGAGTGGGACGCTCAGGTGGGACGCTAAGGTGGGACGGTAGTGGGACGCTAAGGTGGGACGGTAGTGGGACGCTAAGGTGGGACGGTAGTGGGACGCTAAGGTGGGACGCTAAGGTGGGACGGTAGTGGGACGCTAAGGTGGGACGGTAGTGGGACGCTAAAGTGGGACGGTAGTGGGACGCTAAAGTGGGACGGTAGTGGGACGGTAGTGGGACGCTAAGGTGGGACGGTAGTGGGACGCTAAGGTGGGACGGTAGTGGGACGCTCAGGTGGGACTGTAGTGGGACGCTAAGGTGGGACGGTAGTGGGACGCTCTCTCGTAAGGCTTTTGTATTTTTGCTTCTCTGATAATTATGTACGAGTAAAAAAGAACTCAATATGAGTAAATAAATACTTTCACAAAACACATATACATGATCTGTTCTTCAGTTTTCAACCTACACAGGATTTCGGCCAAAATATATATATTGATTTTTTTTATCATATAGTGGATGATAAACGAATAATAATAATATTCAAATTGGATGTTTGATCGAAAAGCTACCAAGCAATATGCGTGCGAGTCAGAAATAAACACCGGAAAATGTGTAATCAATTTCTGGCTCCTTATCTTCAGGCTCATATTGTCTAATTTATAGAACAATTTATTATTTTCCAACACTTTCAATCCTTTGCAACTTTGTCTAGGCTAAATCTGGGAAAACCTAATGGCCAGTAAAACTTTTTTACCCCCTTTAATCATATATAACAGGTTTCAATAGGTTTTAGATTCTTCACACTAAGGTTTTTACAAAAGTGGTCCAGCAGCAGCCTGACTATATTTCGAAGAGTTTATATTTATTGAGAATAACAAAGTAATCATTCGAATCAGAGGGGTTTCCCCAGAAACACGATTTTCAATTCGAATGAAAAGAAAACATTCTAATTGTAATAAAGGGCTTTTCCCTCAGCATGAGTGGGACGGTAGTGGGACGTTCAAGTGGGACGCTAAGTGTCTAAGTTTATTAGAATATTGTCTTTTTGTCTTTATAATTATTTAATGAAAAATGTGAAATCAATTTCTGGCTCCTTTTCTTTTGGTTTCTAGTAATTTATAGAACACTACTGTAAGTCTGCGATAACGTATTTCGAAAAAAAATGACCTTCACTAGGACTTTGCTAATTTTAAAAGGTAAGGAAACCACATCTATCAGTATTTCCCTTTCACGTGAACAATGTGGATACTTTTATTATTCATGCTGATGGTGTAACCCTTTGTTGTCGATTCGAATGTTTTCCTTTCATTCGAATTTTGAATTCGAAAAGTAAACATCTTGTCTCTGGGGAAATCCCTGTGATTGGAATGTTCATTTTTTATATGATACTCTTTAAAATCAGTTCTCGCAGATTTAGACATTTAGCCTCTAGGCTAAAAAGAGCGTTAGAATTGTTGAAATTGCTCTGTAAATTACACAATTGAATTACACAAAAAGAGCCAAGAGGAGGAGCCAGAAATTGATTTATCTGACTGACTAGCTTTTTGTGTCTTTGTAGCTTCGATCAAATTGATTATGTTATTATTTTATAATCCATTCACTATGAAAAAAGTCAAAAACATTTCGATCGATCTGTGTATTGTTTATAAGTACTTGACCTGTCCCTCTTCACTGTATTATAAAAAGAAAAAGACAAAATACATATAAAAGAGCGTCCCACTACCGTCCCACTTGAGCGTCCCACTACCGTCCCACCTTAGCGTCCCACTACCGTCCCACTTTAGCGTCCCACTAAGTAGATAGATTATGATAGTTCTGGCACAGCATGCTCAAAGTGAGTGACTCAAGGTGTGAAAAACAACTCAATGTGTGAAAAACGACTCATTGTGTGAAAAATGACTCAATGTGTGAAAAATAATCCTGAAAATGTGCTCCCAGAAATCTAATTTAAGCTATGGGTAAATATTCCATCTTATTCATTAGCGAGAAAAATGAGCTTCGTTTGAGTTTGCTCTAAGATCTGGACTTGGTTCACTACTAGAGGATTTCTTTACTCCCTTGGATTTATCTTTTTTTTGCGTTATCTCTCTGTTAAACAATGGCAACACTAAATCAAAAAAGAAGTTTATCCTATTCAGATGTCCCAAAGAAGAAACGGTGTTTCAAGAGCAGAATTTCAAGGTGGAAGAATGACCGAACCTTAAATTTCAATGTTGAAAACTACTTTGATCAAGAAGAGGAATTCTTTATCATAACTCAAAAACTTAGTGGGCAACATACCAACTCAATCATTTTCTCTCCTGACAATGCTGATCTTCTCATCGCTAATGTCAATGGTTATCTTTTGGAATGGAAACGAAAGAAGTTCAAGAATGAAATGCAAAACGTGTTTTTTAAGATCATGCGAGAAAAAGTCTTGCAAGTGCGGCGAGAAATGTGCGAAGGATGTTTGGAGGACTACCCAAGTCAACTTCATCACTACTGTCTCACAACGGAGACTAAGCAATTTGTAGAAGATGCATTTTCGAATCTCCTTAAAGTGGTCGATGAAGAGGAAGCCAACGAAATTTGCAACAAGACGCTACAGATGAATGGTGAAATCAAATATTCCAAACAAGAACTCTTAGTTGATGAACAATGGGTCAGAAATTTGAAACAATTAATTTTAAAATATTTAAATTGTTAAATTATGATATTACTCATAATATACCGTTACATAAAATTAGAAAATAAATAAATAAAGCTAATGAAATAATCAAATTGTTGTCTTTACATATGTATTGATCTCTTATAGAAAAATGAATGTCATCAATATAATAAATCAGCGTGTTAAGATAATCCACGTGTTCGATTTTCTTTTGTTGGGTACACTTCTTTACACCTTTTGCTTTCTTTGATTGAATTGGGACCAGTCTCTTTTTATCTTTGTAGTGAGCGTGATGGTACATTGAGTACATGTTCGCTTTTAACTTGATAATACTCTCATTCAGCAAAGCCTTAAAAGTAACTCACTTTTTTTAGTCTTACTTACATTAAGGCAGTTGAGCTTGACGAAAGCCTCAAATAACTTCAATAAAATACCTTGAAGACTTTCAAAAAGCGAACGTTCCCAAATTCATTCTTTACAATTAAAAATAAGACATCATTGTTTTCTTTTATCACAATTACTGATGCCTTGGTCATTTTGTTATTACAATACTCCATTTCATTTATATTTATACATTTCTTCTAGCTTTTTGTTAGTGCTAACATCCTTGTCCTGTTACTTTTATTCTTAAACAACGTAGCTGAAACTTAAAGCATCATATATATTATCATAATGTTTCAGTAACCCTACCTTACGCTAAATGCTTGACCTCGGGTGAAATGATTGACCCAAAGAATAAAAGAAATAAAATACAAGTATAATCTAATCAGAGAGCAATAATATATTCAGAGCTTTAATGAAAATACAAGTGTCCATTACAGAGATCGATTCGTTTCATTCTTTCATTTCATCATTTGAAAATTGAATTATTTGTCGATGAATCAAAAACCGACGTTTTTCAATGGCAAAATCCAGCGCTTCCTCAAAGTCCATATCTTCTTCGTCTCTAACTCTTTGCAAAGTTTGCATGATGGCTTTATGAGTTATATTCTTTTTCATTGCCCGTAGAAAAAGGATCTTGTATTTATAAATTTCATTAATTGATAAACCAGTCTCTTCGCATTCGTTGAACATGCTCTCCCAGATATTTATTGTTTCTTCATCACCTTGAGATTGTTCACTGTCATCAGAATCTTCATCATTGGACATTGACTCACTGTCTGGATGATCCTCTCAGGCCCTTTAAGTGGATTTCTTTTCGGAAAAAAAGTTGATTCTACCAACCATTTTTGAAACATCATTACTCTTTCAAAAAAATTCATTTTTTAGAAATTTTTTCGACTTCATGACGGAAAAAGATAGAATTTTAATATGGTTACAATGATACCCATCAAGTCGGTGAAATATTTACATAAAATTTCATTAATGTGGAGAAAATCGCTAAAAAATACATAAAATGGCGCCTCCGCGGGATACAGCGTTGAGCTTTTCATCTCAATTTTTGTACACGAGTAGTTCAAGCAGGTGGCTATTCAAAACTACCTCAATAGTGAAAGATATATTTGTAGTCTTTTCTCTATGCACGAAAGAATGACCAAAACTTCAGTATTTTCACTTGAGTTCAAAGTTCAAGCCGTATTTTAACTATATTGCACAATGAAACCCTCCACTACAGAGGTACTTTCAATATGCCGGCTCTCCTCCCTACTGCCTTGGAAAAAGAAAATCACGAATTTTCAATTTTGTATCGCGCGGAATGTAGGAAAAATATATTTTCTCCAAGAAAATACTTAAGAAATGGATGGTACAGGCCAATGGGTAAACCTGTTTGTTAAAAATGGTTGATTGACAAGTAGATTCTTACGCAATAAGCCAGTAATCAAATTTAAAAGGAAGACGCAATTCTTTCGTTCTTTTGAGCATAAACCAATTAACTCTCTCTCTTATTTATTTCTTAAAAGAATGTTTACAAGAATAAGATTTCGTTTATTAAATAATCTTTTAAAAGTGTTGATTGATGCGTGAGGCCTTTTCATTGAACATATAACTCTGTCGGTGTTTTTTAGACTGTACCAGAGAGATCTTAAAAAAGAAGGAAAAGAAAATTTTCGTTTCAGAACCACTTAAAGGGCCTGAGTCATCTTCTTCCTCTTCAGATTCTTCAGGGTGGGCTTTTGCAACATGGCGATTGTAGTTGCTTTTTGTGGAAAAGGTCTTTTCGCAATCGTCACATTCATACATCGTCGCCCTTGGTTTTGAACATTATGAAGAAATGGAATATTTTCTTGCCAATTTATAGGCCAAATGCAAGAGGAATCCGATATAGGGTTTCTCTTTAGGATCTTGGATTCTTGTTCCTCAATTGAATACGCCCATGGCTTTTTTTTTTCTTCTTTTCCTTACAATCGGTTTTGGGACTAAGCTAGCTTGATCTTGTTCTACATTTCCTAGTCTATTTTATTAATCATTTTGGGACTATCACCTAATTTTTGTTTGGGATTACCTAATCCCTATTAAAGATTACCTAATCCCTCTTTGGGATTACCTAATCTAAGGCAATCCTTTTTGAGATCACCTAACCCATATTTAAGATTACCTAGATTATACTGAATCCATGTTAATATGTTTTGGAGATCACCTAATCCCTGTTTAAAATTACCTAATCCTTCACTTAATCTCTCTTTGGGATTACCTAATCTCTGTTTGGGTTTACCTAATTCAAGCTAATCCTTATCTCAGATCACCTAACCCCCATTATAAGATCACCTAAACCCTCTTTGTAATTACCTGATTCAAGTAAATCTTTTAGAGATTAGCGAATCCCTTTATTAGATTACCTAATCCCTCTTTGGGACCAACTAATCCTCATTTGAGATTATATAATCCCTAAGATTTTTTCTTCCAATTCACATCATTAACTGAAATCGATGGGCGGGGAGCGCCTTCGGCGTTCCTTTCTAACAAAAAGGAAAACCTTAGGTAAGTGGCGGTACAGGGAACGCCGGAGGCGTTCCCCGCCCATCGATTTCAGTTAATGATGTGAATGGGAAGAAAAAATCTTAGGGATTATATAATCTCAAATGAGGATTAGTTGGTCCCAAAGAGGGATTAGGTAATCTAATAAAGGGATTCGCTAATCTCTAAAAGATTTACTTGAATCAGGTAATTACAAAGAGGGTTTAGGTGATCTTATAATGGGGGTTAGGTGATCTGAGATAAGGATTAGCTTGAATTAGGTAAACCCAAACAGAGATTAGGTAATCCCAAAGAGAGATTAAGTGAAGGATTAGGTAATTTTAAACAGGGATTAGGTGATCTCCAAAACATATTAACATGGATTCAGTATAATCTAGGTAATCTTAAATATGGGTTAGGTGATCTCAAAAAGGATTGCCTTAGATTAGGTAATCCCAAAGAGGGATTAGGTAATCTTTAATAGGGATTAGGTAATCCCAAACAAAAATTAGGTGATAGTCCCAAAATGATTAATAAAATAGACTAGGAAATGTAGAACAAGATCAAGCTAGCTTAGACCCAAAACCGATTGTAAGGAAAAGAAGAAAAAAAAAAGACATGGGCGTATTCAATTGAAGAACAAGAATCCAAGATCCTAAAGAGAAACCCTATATCGGATTCCTCTTGCATTTGGCCTATAAATTGGCAAGAAAATATTCCATTTCTTCATAATGTTCAAAACCAAGGGCGACGATGTATGAATGTGACGATTGCGAAAAGACCTTTTCCACAAAAAGCAACTACAATCGCCATGTTGCAAAAGCCCACCCTGAAGAATCTGAAGAGGAAGAAGATGAGGATCATCCAGACAGTGAGTCAATGTCCAATGATGAAGATTCTGATGACAGTGAACAATCTCAAGGTGATGAAGAAACAATAAATATCTGGGAGAGCATGTTCAACGAATGCAAAGAGACTGGTTTATCAATTAATGAAATTTATAAATACAAGATCCTTTTTCTACGGGCAATGAAAAAGAATATAACTCATAAAGCCATCATGCAAACTTTGCAAAGAGTTAGAGACGAAGAAGATATGGACTTTGAGGAAGCGCTGGATTTTGCCATTGAAAAACGTCGGTTTTTGATTCATCGACAAATAATTCAATTTTCAAATGATGAAATGAAAGAATGAAACGAATCGATCTCTGTAATGGACACTTGTATTTTCATTAAAGCTCTGAATATATTATTGCTCTCTGATTAGATTATACTTGTATTTTATTTCTTTTATTCTTTGGGTCAATCATTTCACCCGAGGTCGAGCATTTAGCGTAAGGTAGGGTTACTGAAACATTATGATAATATATATGATGCTTTAAGTTTCAGCTACGTTGTTTAAGAATAAAAGTAACAGGACAAGGATGTTAGCACTAACAAAAAGCTAGAAGAAATGTATAAATATAAATGAAATGGAGTATTGTAATAACAAAATGACCAAGGCATCAGTAATTGTGATTAAAGAAAACAATGACGTCTTATTTTTAATTGTAAAGAATGAATTTGGGAACGTTCGCTTTTGAAAGTCTTCAAGGTATTTTATTGAAGTTATTTGAGGCTTTCGTCAAGCTCAACTGCCTTAATGTAAGTAAGACTAAAAAAAGTGAGTTACTTTTAAGGCTTTGCTGAATGAGAGTATTATCAAGTTAAAAGCGAACATGTACTCAATGTACCATCACGCTCACTACAAAGATAAAAAGAGACTGGTCCCAATTCAATCAAAGAAAGCAAAAGGTGTAAAGAAGTGTACCCAACAAAAGAAAATCGAACACGTGGATTATCTTAACACGCTGATTTATTATATTGATGACATTCATTTTTCTATAAGAGATCAATACATATGTAAAGACAACAATTTGATTATTTCATTAGCTTTATTTATTTATTTTCTAATTTTATGTAACGGTATATTATGAGTAATAAAATAATTTAACAATTTAAATATTTTAAAATTAATTGTTTTCAAATTTCTGACCCATTGTTCATCAACTAAGAGTTCTTGTTTGGAATATTTGATTTCACCATTCATCTGTAGCGTCTTGTTGCAAATTTCGTTGGCTTCCTCTTCATCGACCACTTTAAGGAGATTCGAAAATGCATCTTCTACAAATTGCTTAGTCTCCGTTGTGAGACAGTAGTGATGAAGTTGACTTGGGTAGTCCTCCAAACATCCTTCGCACATTTCTCGCCGCACTTGCAAGACTTTTTCTCGCATGATCTTAAAAAACACGTTTTGCATTTCATTTTTGAACTTCTTTCGTTTCCATTCCAAAGATAAACCATTGACANTCCTTCGCACATTTCTCGCCGCACTTGCAAGACTTTTTCTCGCATGATCTTAAAAAACACGTTTTGCATTTCATTTTTGAACTTCTTTCGTTTCCATTCCAAAAGATAACCAGTGATAATTAGCGTTGAGAAGATTAGCTTTGTCAGGAGAGAAAATGATCGAGTTGGTATGTATGTTGCCCACTAAGTTTTTGAGTTATGATAAAGAATTCCTCTTCTTGATCAAAGTAGTTTTCGACACTGAAATTTAAGGTTCGGTCATTCTTCCACCTTGAAATTCTGCTCTTGAAACACCGTTTCTTCTTTGGAGCATCTGAACAGGATAAACTTCTTTTTTCTTTTGGTGTTGCCATTATTTAACAGAGAGATAGCGTAAAAAATATAAATCCAAGGGAGTAAAGAAATCCTCTAGTAGTGAACCAAGTATTCCAGATCTTAGAGTTTTTATTTGACGTCAACTAGATCAGACGCTTTTGCAACGCTCTTCGAAAAAATGGCTGAAAACCAATAAAAACATCAAAAACATCAAAATTCATGAAAATAACATCAAAATGGATAAAGATCAGCCTTTCGAAGCAGCCTCACCACCTCAAGCTTGCACGCCGTCAAGATGTACTGAAGACGAAGACCTTGATCGCTTAACATGCAAAAAATGTAAAAGATCAGTTCATTATGAGTGCACACAGTTACCCCTGTATCAACTACAAATATTTGTGACATCTTACAACGACCATTACTTATGTTCAAACTGCGTACGAATAACGAAAAACCTAAGAAATAAAGTGGGAAAAAACACTCAACATATGATGCAAAATGAACTTAAAAAGAAAGACGACGTCATACAAAAACTGAACAACGAGGTCAACACCAACACCAAAACCCGTGATTCCATTAAAAATGACCTCAAAACCTTTCTGGCAGGAAAACTGCAAGAGATGGAGGAGAAGATAAGAAGCATGATTAAAGAGGAAATAAAGCACACATCAGAAATAATAACGGAAACATCAAAGAAAACATACGCTGAGATTACCAAGAAGCACAAAGAAGACTTAAGATCTGCCGAAGAACAAAAACGGAAGGAAGAAAGTGAAAAGAGAGACATAGAATCTAGAAAACTGAATATGATCGTTCACGGGTTTCTCGAATATTCAGGCCCAGATAAGGAAGAAGAAGAAAAAGGGAAAAAATATGACATATTTCGGTTCCGAGAACTCCTAGATGACATCAATGTTCCAAAAATCAATGTTACTCACCACAGATTAGGAGACAGAAAAACAAAGAATGGCCGTCCTCTGAAAGTCACCCTGCAAAGTCAACATGACAAAGATCTTATCATGAAGAATTTACACATGCTAAAAGAAACTTGTTTCTTTCAGGTAAGTATAACAGAAGATTTCACAATCAACGAACGGAAAAAGATCAAGGAGATGCACGAACAAGCGAAGAAATTTAACAAAGACAATAACAATAAAGGATTCAACTGGTGCGTAAGAGGAAGCCCAAGAACAAAACTACGCTTCGTTAAAACATCTGAAACATTACAAAACCGAACAAAAATATCTTCAAATTATAAACCAAAATGCTCTACAGAAGAAATCGTCAGCGATTGGGCATTATTAGATGATGATGAATGATTCATTTTGTAAAATAGGCAGTCGAACTCTATTAGCTTTAAAGCTAGTACAGATTTGTACACATTTTTCGACTTTAAAGAATATATACATTAACATACATTAACATTAACTCGAACGAAGCTCATTTTTCTCGTTAATGAAAAAGACAGAATATTTACCCATAGCTTAAATTAGGTTTGTGGGAGCACATTTTCAGCATTATTTTTCACACATTGAGTCGTTTTTCACACTTGTCTTGTTTGGAATATTTGATTTCACACATTTTCAGCATTATTTTCTCACACATTGAGTTCGTTGTTCACGCATTGAGTCATTTTTCACACATTGAGTCGTTTTTACACATTGAGTCGTTTTTCACACATTGAGTCGTTTTTCACACCTTGAGTCACTCACTTTGAGCATGCTGTGCCAGAACTATCATAATTTTTCTACTCTTTATGTGTTTGTTCTTGTGTTGATTGTGTTGATTGAGTAGTGTATTCAGGAATATCAGCAAGTATTTCCTCCATATCAGCTTGTTGATGCTGTTTTCTTGTTGTTACAGGCATTTTGGCTCGAGAAACAACGCCTACTTTTTACGCGCCAAAAATCTTGAAGACACGTCTTACCTCAGCGAATGCCGAATGAATTTTTATATGTGAATCTTATTTTATTGCCTGGGGGATTGCCACTCAAGGTAAACGACCTACCGTACGTGCGTCCCCTCCCCTTCCTAAAGTGTACTATAACAGTCTAAATTTTTAAAAATCTGACCATATTTTGCCTAAAAATAGTCAAAATTTTTCAAGAAAATGCACCGTAAAGATCGCTTTTTCCGGCGTTTTCGCTTAATTTTCTCTTCAATGTAAGGTCAGATTTCAAAGGTTTAATTTCGGGCCGCACGTACGGTCGATTTTCAATCGAGTGCCCCCTCTCCTGGGTCCTTTTGTAAGCCTGCATATGGCTAGAGAAGTACCAAGAGGACCAAGAAATTTTCCCTTGTGTCTCTATAATATATCTATGTCCTTACTAGATTTAGGCACGGGGGTAAACGGAATCTACGGAATACTACAAGGTATAAATTTCTGGGTTGCTATATTCACTGTGGCCAAACCCTAACAATCATTTTACATAAAGAGAGACCGACAGATTTTTGTAGGCAAGTGAAACCAAGGAAAGACCGAAAGAGCAATCACAGATGAGAATTCGAAAGTGAAATGTGGGAAAACAGTCGTGCTCAACTTATATATACTACATTATTTCGTAGTTGGCATGGTACAATTATCGGAATACTTTTGGGAAGCTCTGATCTGAAAATGACGGACTCACTTGGTTGAACCCGACTATACAAAGACTTTTTGAACCAAAAAATCTCGAGAATTTGGATATTGCTGGATATTTGATTTGATGTTTGATTGAATTTAAAAGGAAAAAACAACAATGTTATGGCTGTGTTTATGCATATGAATGAGAGAGAGGCTATCTTAGATTATGTTTACAATAGCTACAACACTGAAGATGAACTGGGACTTCTGCCAAATCAGCTGCAAGAAATATATCGCGATATCCGAAATGTTACCCTCAACCTCCCGCAAATCAAAGCATCAGTTGAATATATTTGTGCCTGTCCACCACTATGCGACAAAGAAGAAGTAATAGATGTCTTGAAAGAAATGGAAAGAAGGTATAACCCTCAGTTTTTTAGAAAAAAGCCATATATTTTCTCACAAAACATCAAGAATACTGTACAGTACGCCAGTTTTCAGATCATGGCAGATTTTGTCAAGATCTCGGGGGCAGCACCTTTCCTTTTCCGAAGGGCAGGGGCAGAAAAAATTGTATCAGTGCCCTCAGGGGCAGAAATGCTTTTTACCAAGGGTAGAAAGCCAGGATCAATCGAACTTGTCGAACCAATATAATCGAACAATCGAACTAATCGAACTCCATCGAACGATTAAAGTTTGATTAAAAAAATTAATGAAACTCTAAGATTTTTTAAAAGATTGTGAGTGTTCGATTAAGTTGGATCAATGGGTCTCGGTTCGATCAGTTCGATGAACCAACTTTGTTCGACAAGTTTGTGCTGCTCCGCCACACCGTATATTAGACGACCCACGGCATGGCCCGAACATGTTCAGGCCTGTTCGGACCATGCTCGGGCCACAAAAAAGTATTATTGAATTGGCCCGAACATTTTGTTTGGACCATGTTCGAGCCATGTATTTACAATTTACGCGCATTTTTAAAAAGGATTAATCAAGAGGCCATGCCGTGGGTCGTTATATTAGTTTCTTTTCAAAGCCAAATTTGGAATGTAAATCGGGAAATTACTTCCGATAACGGATTACATACTTTTCCTGTATCCTTTTAGCGCCAGAGGCGGTTTGTTGGGGCGTAGTATTCCACCACTCGGCCGCGCGCTAAATCGCAACAGAGGGGCTACGGACTTTATTCCAAATATACAAATATCCGGGTACAATAAACATCAAGCTGTTAAGTCCGGGAACTGTCGAAATGTCAATCGCGTGCCAGGACAAAGTTTTTGCAAGCGGGGAAAGATAATGAGGATTTAAGGGCTCTGGACATTTTTCGATTTTACACCAACTTTTAAATGGCAATTTCTGCATTTTAAAAAGATTAATGTATAACTTTTTTATATGTCCTGTTAAACCTACCTTTTTAGAATTAAAAAAAAATCGAAAAATTGAGATGAAAAATTAAATGAAGAAGAAAACGAAGAGTTTTTCTAAGAAGAGTATTTCACCTTTCAAAGCCCTAATCTCGGTAAAAATCAAACATTTTGGAGTTTTTTTTGGTTCAGGTGATGTATCTCTTTAGTATCTAAAAATACAATTTCGGAAGATTTTTGTGGAAGTGTCTTTCCTTTAAATCTCCAAAAAACCTCATTTTTGGCAATTTTCTCCACTAAATTTCCATACAAAAACAGCTATAACTTGGGATGTAGCCAAATAGAAAATTTTTCCGAAAAAATCTAAATAAAGAAGTTATTTGTCATTCACTTAAAAAAAGTTTGAAACAATAAAATGATTTCCCCAAGGAGATTAGGCTTTTTTTTGTGAAAAGTATATATATGAATAGCGTCGTTTTGACGTTTTATTAAGGTCCATGCTACAATGCCATTCCTTAATTACTCATGATGTAATTACTTAAATTCATTTTTTCAAAAGCAGTTTGTTCTTAAACATGTCAAAGAAGCGAAAACATAAGGTTTTATCTTCAAATTATGAAATTGATTTTTCCCTTAATATCATCAAACTAATCGCACTTTTTACTGACCGAACTAATCGAACTGCTATTGCTTCAAAAATTGTGAGTGTTCGATTAGGTTTGATTAATTATTTTAATCGAATTTTAATCGTTCGATGGGGTTCGATTAGTTCGATTGTTCGATTGGTTCGACAAGTTCGATTGATTGGGTCTGGGAAAGTGCAAGATTCCAAGGCCAAGGGCAGCATCTACAAACCACCGCCAACGTCCGCCATCTTTTCTTTCGAACTGTTCCGAAAATGATTTTGACAAGATTACGGCAGTTAGGAATATTTGGCAAGTTCCTGTACGCGGCCACAATCAAAAAAATCATAACCACACTCACAAAAAAATTGAGTTTGTGTCTTTTTTTACCGTTTTTTGCCTAGATGATATAGCAAACATAGTAATTATAAGCAGACTGTGCCTTTAATTGGCTGTAAAAAAATTATGCGTCGGTAGAAATTTCTTCAACTTTCAACAATGATAGAACACACCTATTTAAAAAAAATTAACCCGCGCATTTTTCATCTTTCTACTTCTTCATCTTCCATGAAGCTCTCAAAGTTAAATAGAATTAAACATAAGATATTCTTATAATTGTGAAATGTTGTTCGCGCTTTCGCTACGGTGGAGTGTATGACGTAAATCGCACGGCAACAAACTCGCCTTCTGTTGGCTGGTTATATTGGGCGTTTTGGCGTTACCACCCTCGAAGCAGTGGGCGCCTTCGTCATTCCGCAACTCTGTCCACCATTTTAAATGAGTTAACAATGGATCCAAAAGGGCGCCCTCATCAAGAAAGATCATTTGCTTTGGTCTCCGGCTTTGAGAAGCAGTGATGTTTTCGATTGTTTCCGATGGAAAATGGTAAGAAACTTAAGTTTACAAGTGTCATTCAGTTTTTGTTGGCTGATAGAATGGCAGGATCCTGGATGGTTTCCCTAACTGTACGGCGACCGAAATTAATAAGTTTATGCCCATCGACAGCCCTTTTTAATGAAACGCAGCCTTCCGCCCTGAAAAATAATGCCTTTGACAATATACAACATCTCAATCGCGGTACCAAAACAAAGATAATAAATTTCGCATAAATACCCCTAAAAAACGACCAGCACTATCTCAGGGCCTGAAAAAACTTTTCGTTTTCTGCTGTTCAATTTTATTATTTCAAGCAATGCAGTGGGGTGCACGCCCATTTAAAGTGAAACAAGATGGCAGAGAAGTAGTGATTGGAGGTTTTTTTAATTAGACAGCATGACAAAGGTTTGTTACATTATTTATAGCTTTACAAAGACAAACTCATGAGGTAAGGTAAATTGCGTTTTGACTGCTTTAAACCATTTTTATAATACAGAATATTTTCAAACTTGACTTCACTGGATACTGTATAGTCAAAAGTTTAGACATTGATGAAAACGTATTTCTTCGATCGAACATTGACACACGCTTTTCGAAATCAGACACACGTGCCGCAGCAATAATCTTTGATACACAATTTAATTTCTGCGCTGCTGGTGGATTTATGAACTCGCTACCTCGCAGCTTCATTCATTCGTTTATCTATTGCTTTATCAACTCGCTACTTCGCTTTTTCTACAATCTCGCACAACAGTCTAAGTCTTACTTTGCTTTTCTAGAGAAATGCATTGAAGATACTTTCGCATTTTCTCCCAGACAACATCGCAAAATACTCAAAAGGCTTCACAAACAGTGAAAAGAATTTCGCCTGCGGCGCTCCTTCAATTTACCTTGCTTCGCTCGGAATAATTGCAAAGCTCATTAAATTAATAAATCGAACCCTGAGATCATATGTACGGAAAAGGTTTTCTCCAGGTTTTTCTCCAGGTTTTTTCAATTCCGGGATTGAATTACGAGGGCGGTTCCGCCCGCTTATTTTCCTTTTGACGTTGATAAAAGAGATTTTAAGATTAATGTTGAAATGTGTATTTTTACAATAAATTTAGGCGAAACTCAACAAAAAATACAGTGGTTTTAAACTAATCTTTGACAAATTAGCGTTTCTTTCTGCTCAAATATATGCAAATCACATCGAAAAAAGAATATTTTCCGCCTTAACTTTCACTTTCCCTTTCGTGTTACGCGAATCTGATAGGCTGTAAGTCTTTAGCTTCAGGATTTTAATTGGATCATCTCCCGCGCCACGATTGAATTTTGATTGGTAGAAAGTTTCTGAGCGTGAATTCTGATTGGACGAATACCAGAAAAGTAAACAATAGTATGTAAGTATTTTGCTTATCAAAACCTCAAGATTTCCAGGGGGTTTTATTTACTTTGTATGGCGATAATTAAGCCTTCAAACACCAAGAAAAAAACCCAACATAGAACAGGTGTATTTTGTAATGCAGAATATGATGGTGTGAATCTTTATGAAATTCTATGGTAGGATTTTTTCTCAATGCCCCGTAACTATGCCCGGGGTACCCGTTGCTAAGACCTTATGTTAAAAACGAAAGCGATTACGGCAAAAATTCATCAAAAATAGCGATTTTCTTAATACCTCAAAATTGATACTTGACTGTACTGATATTTAAAGAATTAGTAAACCTTTTTAAGATCTGTAAAAAGCTCTCTACTCCCAAATAGTTCTAGAATAAACCCTGAAAAAACCATTATATATAATAAAATATCCAATCTTATATAATAATAAAGATTAAAGATGAAAATTCAGGAAGAAAAAACAAACCTTAAGCATTGAGGTAATATAGATAGATGGAGAGTCAATGTATTTTGTTCTATTCTGATTTATCATTGGAAACAAACAGCTGTTTGGTTGTTTTGGGAATAAGATGATTAATTTTGGGTATACTCGTGGGAATATTATGAAAAGACATGACATTTTTAACAAGTATATTGAAATAATAGCCTTGTCATGAAAAATTGAAAGAAACTTCACATAATAAGCACAATACTCTAAACTGCTAGGGGAAGCTGCCCATAAAGCCATAAAGATTTAAAAAAGAATTACGTGTTACGATTAGGAACCTTGTATCGATCATTTTGTCAGAGTATGAAAACAGCTGCCCACTTAGACGTGAAGATTTTAAGATAAGAAACTTTTAATGATAATGTGATGCAACTCTCAATCTTAACAAAATGCCAGCCCAAAAGTGTGTCCTTATGAAACAAATATACTCTTTTAGTCTTACATCAGTTGAAACTATTTCGAATCGCATTTTAACAAGGATTTTCGGCAAAATTAAGTTTTTTAAAATCAACCAAACAGTCTCTTTCTGTTCTTATAAAGTTATAAATTGAAGTTTTTTGCTTCCAATGATGGTACATCAAAGAAAAGCCGCTTTGAATAGATTTATAAAAGATTTCAACGACCATTTAGATCATTACCGAGACGTTTTCTCTCCATCTATATCTTTATTACCTTCATGCCTTAAGCAAAGAAATTACCTTAATAGCTCATTTTTTCCATGAAAAATAGAAAAACTTTTAGATATTTGAGTTCCCCAAACATTATAAAATCTTTTAGTACACATGGATGGCAAAAGAAAAAGAGATAATTAAAACCTTTAAATCAACTGAATTATTTCCATAATCATCGAAAAACGTCCTTCCGCCATTTTATTTATTTTTTAATGTGAAGTCGGAACTTCTTGTCACGTGACAAATAAATTTCCAACATCCAATGAAAATGCGCATTTGTATCACGCGGTAGAAAAAGTCACGTGACAGCGATTTCCATAGAATGGTCGTTCCGTTATATTTTTAGGATAAGAATACAAAGATTCAACCAGGGGGTTATATTACGTTAAAAGAAGAAATTTTATTTGCCAGATGGAGGAAAAAGTTTTTTAGAGGGAATTTAATTTGGAGGTTACCTTGAAAATTCAATTTGGTAGGAATTTAATTTGGCGGATGAAGGACATTTTTGTCCAAAAAACGCCATTAAAAAAGGAAAAACCTGTTTTAAAGCCTGAAATAGCACAAATTTGGGGGAATAAATATAGCAATTTAAATTTGGCAGGAATTTAATTTGGTGTATGACGGAAAAAATTAAATTTGGCGGGAACTTAATTTGGTGAATTTTGACCAAATCCGCTAAATTAGATTCCCGCTAAAATTTCTTCCTTTAATGTATTAGCTGGGGCTTCGTGAGACTTAACTTTTAGGGCAATGTTTTTGTTTTTTTGAAGCACATAAGATAGAGGAAGACCTACTGAAAAGGGGAAATTAGGGGAACGATTCTATCAAAAGTTATTGGCAGAGAAAATCATGTTTGAGCTGGAAATGATGGTTTCTCTTGCATAACTTTTTATTGCAGTACCCCGTCTTATCCCGGTTTGACAACCGGTAGTCAACTACATCAGAAACATACAGGAATGTTTACACATGGACAGGATAAGTTTCCACGAACCACCAGCAAGAACAAAAGTTGGATTTGCCTTAAAATGGCTGAAATGTTGGACCTTTAATATAATTTTTTAGGAATTTAAAGCTTATCTATTCTTTGTCAAGATACTTTTTATTTGAGATTGATTGCTTTACCAAAGTAAAAGATATTAAAAAGTCTTGACAGGCCATGAAAAAATGAATATAATAATAATAATAAATATAAATAATTTTGCCAGAGCTCATACACCGACCCATTTACATGTACAGAATTATTTTTAATTTAGTGTGTAATCAAGGCCTTACAATCGAGGCTCTATTTTGATAATTGAATAACAAATTTTGGTTGGTTTGTAAGCTGGATGTTGCACGTTAGTAATTGGTCATTATGTTTTGTTTCAAGCTTTCGATTTTTTTCTTAATTGTCTTGGGATCTTCAACTTGATTCAGGTAATTTTCACCCTTGTTGTTTCAAATTGTTATTTCTGAAACCTTTGTTTTCCTAGTGTGGCTAACTGGCTGTAGCTGGATGTAGGCCTGATTTCTAAATAGACCTTTTGCTCTGAAATCAGCAGGATATCCAGACGGTGTCAATCAAACAACTCGAACGAAACTTTCGATCAAGCTAATTGAATGTAAGCAAATGCGATCGAATGATTGCTATTTGATTCTCAAATGCAATTGAATCTCAATTGAATGGCCAATTCCTGGGTAATATTCTATTGTATTTGATTGCGCTCAAATAACATTTGATTGGTTCAATTGATTACCAATTACATTTGATTGATCTTCGATTATGTTTGATTATAGTTCAAATACAATTATGTTCGATAAGTTTGATTGCAACTAGATTGACCCACTCCTTTTAACCCTATTCGTACTAGGGGAGAGGCTGTTTCTGTTTGGGGGCGAAACTAATGTTAATAGCTCCTGAAATAATAAAGCTTTTGGCATGAAATTTTCTGCAAATTCCTTAGCTTCAATATAAAAAGATTTGACATCTAACAATTTTCACACCTTGAGCATCATGACATTTCTGACAGTAAAATTGACACATTTTAAACCGTGATTTATTGAATATTTTATAGAATAAGCATTTTAGACTCATAGAACGTTTTCTTAAAAGCTTTTGTTAGAATACAAGAGCTATTTATAAGAACAAAGGAAATTTTGGGTTTTTGCTCACTTTGGGCATGATGAGTGACGTCATATCAAAAAAATTTTTTGTCAAAGCTTACTTTATATGACAACGATCTAGTGTGCCAAATTTCATCCAAAAAGACCAACTAGATCAAAAGTTAAGGGCTGGTACAGGAACAGCCCTCCTAATTTTGAACCGCCCCTAAAAGCCTAGTATGAATAGGGTTAAAGCCTTAATGTGGGCAGCCGCCAATACCCCATCTGAAAATCAGAGGAGAGCGAGCACAGTGTACAACCGTGAATATAATTGAATCAGAACGTTATTGAACATAATCGAATACAATCGAATGTAATGGAAGCAATTGATTGGCAAATCCTAGATACTATTTTATTAAAACTCTACTGTGTTTGACAATTGAATTACAGTTATTTGATTGGGTTTGATCGTGTTCAATTGCTTTGGCGTTTGATTCGTTCGACTGACACCCTCTGGGGGTATGTCATGTTGTATAAATTAAAAACTCCAGCAATGACACCGTGAAATCAGGTAGAAGAAGGTGCTTTGTAGGGATTCCAAATTTTGGTATAATAATAATTTAGATGAATCATTGTAAAATGACTTTATGGTCGATAGCTATCTACCCGAAGGTAGGAGAGGGTGCTACTCTTCCTCCCTGGATTGCTCCACTTACCCTTGATCCTTCTCTTACTTAATAACTGAGCATCAAGTAGAGAGGCATCAATTACCATTTTGGGAATCTTTGGTATGACCCGGCTAAGGGTTGAACCCACAACCTTGCGAACCGTAGCCGGATGCTCTACCACTGCATTACGGTCGCTTGCGAGAAAAAAGACAACAAAACCTAGGGAAATTAAAGGGAAACAAATGTTAGGGCACGAGATACTTTAAAGATATTTGGCAACACAAATTTCTCCAACAGTGATAATGGGGATTTTTATTTTATAATCAATTCTGTTCTGCTTTTCTTAAGACATACTAGAAATATAATGGAAATCAGGTAATGTATTTCCTTTATTTACTATAGGCCAAAACATGTTTTTTATTTAATTTTCAGATTTTACCTTGCCCAAGACTTGCAATGGGAATTTGCAATGCTAGATCGTCAACGTAAAGGTGCTATACCGCGTAAAGATGCTATGTTTTTATTCCAAATGGTGCACGGTGAATTCTTTTCAAAATTCAGATTTGAAAAGTTGATGAATTCCAGACCGATTGTTCATTCTGATGTATCTTTTGAAGAAATTGAAGTTGATTTGTGTAATATCCCAACATATGAATGGATAGACGAGTTGATGATTGAAAATGACAAAGAAAAAAGAGGTTAGTTTGTTTTTTTGAGAACCTAAGCTAGTTAACTAATTACAGTAAAAGAAAAAATTTCAAAGTTTTATTTCAAAATTGAGCAATTAAGCTTTTCGATAAAAAATCATCTTCAGCTTTATACAAGTGATCATTTTCACAAAAAATTACTTGTATATAGAGCACTGAAGATGATTTTTTTATCGAAAAGATTTTGCTCACTTTGTTGTTTTTTCTTTTAATGGACTTTTGGAATGGCAAAATTAAGCTAGTTAGGTCTTTAATATTTGTGTAGTCAGGTGTAGTACCCCATACATCTATCCAGTTGAAATTTTCTACTACGATTCAAACTAGATTGTAGGCCTTGAAAGAACAAGACTTTCCATTCAGGCTCACCAAAGGTGGTTGCAACAATGCCCTTGAATCAATAGCGCCCACTTATGAAGCGAAATCCTTTCTCTTTAAAAGGCCAAAGCGTGTTTCGTTTGGGCCTTGCTTCAATCAGCCCTTTTCTTTGCATTTCTAAAGTGCCTTTTATCATTCTAGGCTAAAGCAAAACGTGAAACAGTATTCAACTGTCTGATTATTTGTAGGATTGTTTTCCCAGGTGACTATTCAACATATTTTTTTTTTTTAGAGTTGGAGTTTCTGAGGAAAGAAAACGAAAGAAAAGCCAGAGAAGCAGAAGAAGCTAAAAGACAAGGTAATTTTTCGTTTGTTGACCCAATTTAATTTGTAGTTGGCTTGCTTAAAAATCTTGCTGGCTGTAGATCAAAATTACTTTGTTTCTGCTTTTAGGTTCCTAAAAATATTTCTATTGTCCACACTTGCTCATATAAATATTCCATATATACCCCCATCACGATAAGAGGGATTGCCCGTTTTTCTAAGAGGCCTCCTTGGTTTTTAGGCCAATTTTTCAGGGATATTTCACCTATTGTTCGTTTTGTCACAAAACACATTGAAAAGTGCTATCTATCAATTAAAACACTCGATAAATACTTATGCCTCAATATCTAATAGTAATAGCGCTTCGTTATATGCAAACGTCATAATTATTACTTCTCTATTTGACCGTGAAAGTTATAACTTTTTATTTGTAATTGAGTGTAATTCGCGTGCAACTTGCTTTAGTGATATTAGCTCAAAGGGTGATGAGATTGAATTTCGGTAAGTCAAACAGAAAAATTAATGTCTATTTTTAGATTCGCCACGGTATGCTATTGTAAAAAGGGATAGGGAGATTTACCAACATTTTTCTTTACAACCACAATCATTGTAAATAATTCATTCAAGTGTTGATAGGTGTATAGCTTTGAAAGGTTAGCTGTGCTGTTGATTATCAGTGCAGTGCTCGGAAGCGAACCTGGTTTAGGGTAAAAAAATACTCGTCAGGTCTTTTTAGTTTTCACCAAGGGCCTCATCGTGAGGCTCTGACCATGTTATTCTACGTATAATTTGGCTTTTAATGGTACCAAACAATACAGTGTGGAATTTCACCTTTGTTTTCTCAAATATCTGCCTGACTAAAAAGCTCTTGTAAACTACTTGTAAAACAGCAATTTGTTGAAAGAAAGGTTGTCCATCCACCAATACTTTTATATACCCCAGGGGTCCTATGAAGTAAATCATTCCCGTTCGCCCGTCTGTATGGCCGTCTGTTTGTTCCTATTTGTTACCAGCTTTTCTCGTGATTTGCTTATTATTAGTTTACCAATTTGTGTACAATGATGCAAAATGGTGAAACTCAAAATGTGACGGATCCCCATTTTAGAGAAGAAAACAATTTGGGCAAATTTGGGCCGAAACTGCCCTACTTTTCTGATTTTTATTTTGCATTTTCTTACTATTGTGGCCATTTCTTTTATTGGACCTACCCCAGTGGGGTGGAGGTCCTATAAATTAACCTTTGTCCGTTCGTTCGTCCGTTCGTTTGCTATTAGCTTTCCTCGTGATTGGCTCATTAGTTTTTCAGATTTTTTGCACAAAGATGTGTAACTATAAACCCTCGAATGTGACGGAGCCTGATTGTTTATCTATAAGAATCACTATTAATAAGCATACCATCAATATTCTTAGTTAAATTACTCAATTTTTCTATAAGATAGATGTTTTTTTGCTCATGAGGGCTTACTTTTGAAGAATGTGTTTGTTTAGACACGAAATTTTGGTTGCTTGGCGTGTTTTTTAATAGAAAAACTGGCCAAATTCGATATTTATTTATAAGCACATTATCAATTACTTAGGTATTAGCTTTTCTCGAGATTGCCTCTTTGATTCTTTATGATTTTTTGCACAAAGATGCATAACTATTTGCATGAAAGTAGGTAAACGATGGCTCAAGTAGATTTTTTCAAAAAAATTTTGTTGGCTCAAAAAACGCATGTTTATCTATAAGAATGACTATTACTAAGCATACATCAATGTTCTTAGCCAAATTACTCAATTTTTTGATGAGAATGTTTTTTTGCTCACAAAGTCTTGAATATGAAAGAATATTTCAAGAGCATGAAATTTTGGTTTCTAAACGTTTTTTTTATAAGAAACAAACGAATAATTTTAATAGATCGTCGCTATTTGTGTTCTGAATGATTGTTTAATGGTCATGCTCACGTAGATATCAATCATATATGTGTTAAATGCATAACCAGGTAGGTCCATAAAAGTATCACTTGTTTTCTTTTTTATTTTATCTTATTATTACATTAGCCTTCAGGTAGGTCCATTTAGCATGTACATAGCTTGACCTGATTCTTTTTTGACACATTTGTAATATCTTTTTTCTACAGAAGAAAAGATGAAACGAGAAATGGACGAGGAGGATGTGAAATTCAAAGAAATGTTGGAAAAGAAGAAACAAGAAAAATTACTCAATGAAAAGAAAAGGTTATTAGAGGAAGAAGAAGCGCTGAAGGCTCAAAAAGGTATTTCCAATGATTTCTTTGATTAAGGGATAATGACCGGAGCCCTTCAGGAATTTTCAAGCTCCTAAAGTTGGTTTGGGTCACCCCCTCTCACCTATGTAAACCCTTTAGCAAAATTAGTTGCGAACTTTGAATTTGAGCGATTTGTTGTTGTTTTTTAAAAGCATTTAATAGCATATTTCCGAGATTCTTACTTAAATTATAGATTAGAGAAAATTTACCCTTTGTTCACTGCCAACCACCCTTTCCTGCAAAGAGCAACAACTCCTTAAAAAGAAAAAAAACAACAACAAATTTGCTACCGAAATATTTAGTTTGAATATCAAAACTTGAAGCATTGTCCTTTTTACCTTTTAGCTAAAATGGAAGAGGAAGAAAGGCAGAAAGCTGAACAATCAAGACTTGAGGCTGAGCAAGCTGAACAATCGAGACTAGAGGCTGAAGAAGCTGAACAAGCCAGACTCGAAGCTGAACAAGCTGAACAAGCGAGACTCGAGACGGAAAAGGCTGAACAAGCCAGACTCGAGACTGAGCAAGCTGAACAAGCGAAACTCGAGGCTGAGCAAGCTGAACAAGCCAGACTCGAGACGGAAAAAGCTGAACAAGCCAGACTCGAGACTGAGCAAGCCAAACAAGCGAAACTCGAGGCTGGGAAAGCTGAACAGGCGAATCTCGAGGCTGAGCAAGCTGAACAAGCCAGACTCGAGGCTGAGAAAGCTGAACAAGCGAGAATCGATGCTGAGCAAGCTGAACAAGCGAGACTCGATGCTGAGCAAGCTGAACAAGCGAGACTCGATGCTGAGAAAGCTGAACAAGCGAGACTCGAGGCTGAAAAAGCTGAACAAGCAAAGCAAGAAGAGGGCAAAGAGGTTAAAAAGGTAAAAAACAAATATCTCAATAAATTCCACTGCTCACTTTTAAAACTCTTACACATTAGAAATATTTTTTATGAATTGCTGGAGCCCTTCGATGTTATCGAACTTCTGAATCATATAGTAGGGGGTCAACCCTTAGAATCCGTAACATCTTTGGTGGGACTCAACATCATGTGATGGGTTCGAAAGTCAACAGGAATTTGAAACTTTCTTGAGAGGGGGCCGCGAATTATACCTTAAAGCGAAACTCTCAACCCCAAAAATGAGTGAAAATTTGACGACTTTTAAAAGTCGTATAAAAAAAACGAAAATAATTGATATCGTCGTACAGAGCATAAAATTCTGAGCAAAAAAAGGATTTATCATCTTGATATTTTGCTGATTCACCAATACTAACCTTCAATACATCGTTTAGTAGTGTCGACTGGGAAAAGGAAAGACAAAAATTGACAATGTTTACATCCCTCTAACCTTCCACAGTACTAAAGTGCGCATTTTTACCTACCGCCTATGTTGTGTTACCACCGACTGTCCACAACGCCGACTGAAAGCCTTCTCTTTTATGATTCAATCCTCTTTGTTTGTCACGGGAATTAACTACATGTGGTTTAAAAGAACTCAAAATTACGCATGCGTACAAGTCTCTATTTGGATGAGCTGGAAACATTAGATGAACTAACTCATGAATACCAACCTATAATACTAAGCCTTCTCTTTTTCAATCATCATCAGCAGGAAAGAGCAGCTCAAAACTGGACAAAAGCAAAGAAAGTTGCTAGAGAGGAAATACGCAAGGAAAGAAAAAAGCACAGTAAGTTTCACGTGTTTTATATATATATTTTCAAATCTTTTAAATTCATAACAAAAAGTGCCCGCGCGGAAATAAGCGGCTACGGTCGAAAAGGTGTATAATACATAACATATACACGTTTTTTTTATAAGTACAAGCTAAGAACATAAAAAGCCTTCAATGGCCAAAATATTAAGAACGACTTAAGAATTTAACTTTTTTATTTGTAGATAATAAGGCCATCTTTTTTTCAACATTTTAGATAGGAATTTGTCATTTGTGAAAAAGTTTCAACCTCCCGCTGAGACAGAATCTTCCCAAAGGGGGCGCAGATAATATTCTACAAAATTCTTGCTTATTACTCTTACCGTTCGATAAGTTTCTTTCCAATTCGGAAGAATCTTCCCGATCAAGCTAGTGGCAGAGATTACCGTTAAGCCTAATAAAATGTGGGTTAAATGAGGGATTTTCCCATCATGATAGTCCTTTTTTATATGTTTTTATATAAGAAAAAACAATACTTTATTTACTTATTCAATGTGTCGTGCATTCATAAATTAAATATATTCAAATCATTTGTTGAAATTTTCATCTTACGCACTTTGTCTTACACCCATCATTAAGCATGTCGCCGTGAAAAAAAAACATGTTTCTACTGTTTGCCTAGCCCGGGGTTTTTGATAGACTGGATGGCGCTGATAAGTGGTCTGGTGTAACTTGGCAGGCTCCATTTTTTTGCTTTGCTCGAGGTGGTAGGTACCAAGGTATCCGTACCACTAGATCCAGTCCTTTTTTTGAAGAAAAACGAACAGAAAACCATGACCAATAGACCAATTTGGAGGTATTTTCTTGTTTTTATTTTATTATAGTTTCCTAAACTTTGATGGAATTTTAGAAAACATTTTATTGTTTTGATTTTTTGCATATAATTTTTGAAAACGAAAGTGAAAAAATTCAAGATGGCGATATCCTCTAGTCTACTTCACTGGACTCAGCGGCGCCATCAAAATCATCAGAAAGCAAAGTTTAATCAGAAGCAGACTCCACTAGTCTACTGTTTGCCTAGTCCCGGAATGGCTCATTACTTTGTCCCTCGACCAACGTACGTAACTTCCAATTAATGTTAGTTGAACTACGTGATATCCCTATGGCGAATTTTCGGCCGCCCCGCTAAAACTCTAAAGGAGATGGCCAATTTTGCATCGAAGAGAAATGGTTGTCGCGTTTTAATATTCTGCATCCCCTTTTGTGCTAAACCGCTCTAATCCGTAAATACTGAAGAAATGCAGCTAGAACCGACAATCCCCTCGCAAAATAAACCTTTCGGATGTTGAAATTTTCCCGAGCTTTGGAGGTTTAGTATTTGTAGAAAGAAAATGTCTGCATGGGGGGGCACATAATGATGGATCGGACACTTATATGCCGATCGGAAGCGCTCATATACTCTCGGGTACCTGATAGCCGGGGGCCGCTAATTAATTTTTCGAAAATTTTCCACCCAGGACATTCCTATTCCAACCCCCCCTCTTATTAATCTGTTCCAACCCCCCTACTTATTCCAAACCCCCGTCTATTAGATACCCGAGAGTACCTTTGTTTTATTATTATAATGTTTTTAATAAGAACAATATTAAAAGTTCCTAATCCACGCCAAAAAGTCAATTTGTTCTTACAGAAAAAAAAAAATAGGTGGATTGATTCTAAAAGCTAGTGCAACCGGTTTCACATTCGGTGATTGCGGGCATATTAGATGAGCAGCCATCGCGCCCACATGATGAACATAAATTAAAAACCCAACCATTGACAATAGTGCTGCACCCTGAATTGATAGTTCGTTGACAATTCGATTTACATTCGAGATCGGCTAATCCAAGTTCTCTCATTTTACAACCATGTGGACAATGATACACTTGAGCACAACCCTTGAAAAAATAAGTATTTCAAATGTTACTGGTTTTTTGATTTTCTGTTTATTTTGAAATAATTACCTCCGTTGAATATAGATATTTTTAATCCTCTAACGACTGCGTCTTTCATTTTTCCGTGCTTGAAATACCTTGGCCTTTTGAAGTAACTGCTCAAAAAAATACAGAGCCTTTCTTCGCAGGTGGGCTGGTAAAATATCGCGGTTTTTCGCGAGCCGTGCAAAAAAGACTGAATGACGAAATAATTCGGCAGAAAGTACTTTAGGGGTTCCCGACTGCGAGACAAGAACAAAAAACATGGAATTTTGGGGAAAGAGTCGCTGTTAATAAAAGGGTATTTATATTAAAAAAATTGTCAGGGATAAAATAACATCGAGAAAATGGTCGGGAAAATTATAAAAAAGACTCATATCAGCATGATTAAAATAAGCAATACCTTTTTTTTGCAATTTTTGATATTTTGCTTTGGTAGCTGGACTTTTTTGGTATACTTGGGACAGTATCCGCATACGAGATATCTCGTCATGCATGGAACGCGACAATGACAAGATATTTCGTCATCGGTCGTTAAAGGATGGATGGAGATTTGACTACCCTTTGGAATCCCACTGCATTCCCCTTTTTTAATGAAATTAGACCTCATCATCATCATAAAATGCACAAAAATATTTTGAAAAATTTCTGTGCAACTAACTATTTTTATAATGGTATATTTTTTCCTGCTATTAAAATGCGTTGTTCTTTTCACATGAAATACAGTGAAGACATCTTACCTTATCAGTACGGTAGGCGTCGCTCGAACATGTTTGCGCACAGACATCCAAACACGATGATAATTTTTCTATAAAGTAACATATCCGAACCATCATTGCTTTCTTAATACACACCTTTTTCTATAAGAACAGACTACACGTCTTTTTTACAAGGAACACGTTTCTAAAGAACTTGAGGCTGAAAATGATCCTAAAAATAAGGAATTGTTAAGGAAATGCTCAGGCGGAGAAAAAGAAAACAAGTTAAGGAACAGAGAATTTATACTTGAAGTTGCACACATTTACAAAAACCTAAACAAAAATATAAAAAAATATTGACGAAACAACATTCAACGAACGTCTTTTTCTGTGCTGTAGTCAATTGTTATACTTATACATAAGTTACATGCTTATTAAATCCAATCTTAACAGCTAAGTCTAAGTAATAAGGAACTTCAGGCTTGGAACCAAGTAAAGGTTCCTCATAAAAAAACGTGTATGTAAGAACATGAAGCTTCGATGGTCAAAATATTAAGAACAAGTTATAAACATTTTAAGGGTTTTCATATTCTATAACACCCAAAATACTCGCAATACGGTGGAAGTAAGAACAATTTAAGAACTTTTTCAGGCTCAATGCTTGAAAAGTTTAAAATTTCGGATGGGTTCGAAAATAAAAATATCAGACATTTTGAGCTTTAAAACTTTCTACATCCATCCCTTTTTTTGGGGGCGTGGTGCCATGATAATATTGAACTCCCAACAGAGCGATACGGCTAGTTTAATATATACTAGGGTGTCCGGGAAAAAAAGGAGAAAATCAGATATCAGATACAAAGGTACACGTTTTTTTTTTATTAGAACATCTAAAATTTGGCTGAGCCTGGATGTGCTTATTTTTTTGGCAATTTCCAGCCTAAAATGTTCTTAAATGCGTTCTTAATTTTTCAGACTACTCTAAATTGATAATATCATGCAAACTAAAGAGCACTTAAAATTGGTACAATTTGGACAATATTTGACTCTCGAGTTTAGAAAATCCATGCCTAAGTTGGGTTAAAACTGCTTGAAAAGAGAAAAAAATTGTAGTTTCTTGTCATTTTTTTCCAAACTGAGGCTGGGCATGTTCTTACGATGTTCTTAATTTTTTGACGAATTTCAGCCTCAATGTTCTTATAAACTGGGTTCTAATAAAAAAAAACGTGTAAACGAAAATTTTTAGTTCACTCTTTTTCTGCAAGCTAAGACACTTCTTACCCTCTGGTGTTCTGAAATCGAAATCACAAAACTTCTTTGTTTGTTCTCCATTAATTTCCAGATTATAAAAATCGGGTTCGCATTCTGGGCAAATTGTTTTCACTTCTTCGCACGTCTTTGCAACGCATTTCTAGACAAAAATGAGAATTTGGTCGCTAAAGAAAGTGACTCTTTATCTTTGAACGGCTCGGAGCCATGGCGTTCTAAATCTAATGAACGTCATCTTCGGAGTCCCACACAAACAGAGCACCACCGTTAAAGTATCAATTTTTTTCTTATGTTGCTACCCAATTGGATAGATTTTTGCGAGGAGATTGATTTTTGCGAAAAAAGTTAATAGATAATAGAATTAATCACTCTAGCTGGCCGTTTCACAATACGTGAACTCATTTCTCTATTTTCATCAAATTCCCCTATATTTTTAATTAGATCGGCCTGACTTAAGATAAAATAACTATACCTCCAAGTCACTCTGTTCATAAAAAGTGCCATTCAAAGTTCCATTTTCATTGGAAACCAACTTGTCATTTTTACTCAAAACACAAAAGCATTGATTGGTATTTTCCACAAAATAACTCGCCCTTAGTCTTCGTTGACATTTCAAAATACATTGGATTGCTGATTTTGTAGGGACAGGTTTTGAAGCATCCTCTACATCAATATTTGTTGTTGTTTGTTGTTTTTCTTCGCCCAAGTACCATTGAGAATACACGAATGCAACTTTTGTTAGCAATAGAAAATACCACATTTTTTTTATCTGTAAAATCATCACTCTTTCAATAGACCTTATCCGAGTTTTTGATTTTTCTAAAACAGCGATGCATTGTGGGATTGTTTTGGGGGTATTACAATAAAATTCCATCGAGGAATTCCTAAGTAATTTCTATTGTAATACCCCGAAACAATCCCACAATGCATCGCTCTTTAAGAAAAATCAAAAACTCTGATAAGATCTATTCGTGATATGCACCACTGCAATGTCTTCTGACATTACATCACGGACCCAATAGTTGAATGGTTCTAATAAGTGATGTAAAATCAGTCAATACGTCACTTGCAACCAATCAGCTGTTGGCTCCATGGAAGAAATTGCAATGGTGCATATCATGAATTACACAGTTGTATTAGTTTCGCCAATAATAAAAATGGCAGATCGTTGTTTCTTCAGAGCTGTTTTTTTTTTCACTCATTAAAAGGTCTGGCACCCCTTGATTTTTCACCAAAAAAAAGCTGAAAACTGAAACACTCAAAAACCTTCTCTTCAATGAAAAAGTTGCTAGTTGCCCCCTCTCAAAAGATGAAAAGAAATTATAAATAAATTGATTCAAAAAATTCATCAATAATTTTTGTCTATACCGAAACAGACCTTTACTTATTTAGTATTAATGTCAAAGACAAGCGAACGTTGACCATGGTTACATACACGCTTTTTTATATAAGAATGGTGTAAATCCATTTCATCATGGATATTCTTAACTTTTTAGGGAAAATCATCCTGGAATATTCTTACAGCATTCTTAGTTTAGTATCCCAATTCAGGCTAGATTTAACATTTAATACATATGTCTCAAGCATAAAATAGCATTTCTGTGAAAGGAGTGTGCCTTACTTGGGGGTAATTGACAATTTATAATTGAAAATGCTCTAAAAATGGCATTCTTAGCTTGTTGAGTAGCAAGATTCCATGATGGTGATATTCTTAGCATTATTTTTGATGTGTAGTTTTTTGTTTTCATCAAGTGGTAAATTAGTGTGGTTGCCCATATTATTCATTCATATTATTGATCTTTATTTTTTAATTTGGATTTTTTTTCAAAAAGATTTGTAGTCACCCTTGAATTTGACAAAGCCCGATTTCCAAAAAAAAATCCGGTCTCCAGATCCGGAATGTCCTGGAAAAAAGGGGTTAATGGGATTTTCTTGAGATTCTATTATTGGTTTTTCCTCATTTTTTGTAAATAAATGCGTTTTAGTACTGCCATCGATGTTTCAAAATCAATTTTCGTTTTCCGGTCTGTACAACCGGAAATATGCTGGAAACTGCCGCTTTTCGTGTTTTTTTATTTTTTTTATTTTGACCGGGTAGGTCGATAAAAGAATCACTTGGTTAAAATAACATTAGATAAAACTTTTCCAAAATTTTAGTCCTTTGCAGTTTCATACAAGTTTTGAAGTCTCTATAACTCGAACACGCACGGGGAACACAAGTTTGTTCGAATTATACAAGTTTCTCATTCAAAAGCTAATGCACCCATTCTCATTCAATGTTTGGCTTATTGGTGGAAGGTCTCCGTATACAGTCGAAGCATTCTCGTATACGCGCCATCCAGCATCTTCTCGAGGGTGTTAGTCAGGGTGCACGAGGTTGCACCATATAGAAGAACTAACTCGATTGTTGCTCTGAAGAAATTCCTTTATAAAACTTTGCTTATAAGTTAGATATATTTTGTCCAATTTGTTGAGGGCTGACCAGGCTTTTGCTAGTCTGATTTCCATACCTCATTCCGTAAAGGAAATGTTACTGCCAAAGTAGGTGAATTTTTGAACAGCTTTGATGTCTTGGTTTGTTCGGGATTTTATTGAAACTGAATGAGCTTGGTTGAAAACCATGAACTCTGTCTTTTTTACCATGATAAAATTGGCCCAAAAACTTACTATTTATTAAGAATATCACTATCATGAAACTCGGCAACTATTATTGTCATTTTTAGGTCATTTTATCTGTGAATTTCCAATCACCCCCACCAATGCTTGAAAACCTTTCACAAATATGCCATATTCTTGATATTCATGACGTAATCTTTTATACGGAAACACCCGAAAAACACCGGCCGTTTGCCAACTGTTTTGAATTTAAACAATAAAACTGGTGGCAAACGCCCGGTTTTTTTTCGTATTAGTACAAAAGTTATAATCTAATAGCCACTAAAGCCACAAACGATATTAAAATTTTAAGGAAAAATCCGTTTGAGTGTGACGTTGAATAACTTATAACCGTTCTCAAGGTCACAAATCTTTCGTGAAATATGAAAAAAATACAAATATTAATCTAGAAAATGGAAATAAGACAAAAACATCACAATATTATTAAGTAATAATTTAAAAATCATAAGATAAATCATAGGTAACATTTCAAATGTGATATTACAATTCCAATCACTTCATATCACATTGTCTTCCTTCTATTGGCACTTGGGTGCCAATTTCCTTCAGTTAGGCGAAAAAAAAAAAAACGTACTGTTTCCGGAATTTATTTTCGCCTACTTTGTAGAATATGAGATAAAAACAAAAACAAAAATCTACGAATTCCGAAATTTATTCTTGCATAAAACTCAATTCGTGAAAGTTTATCCTTGTGAATTTTTTTGGTGGTTTCTATTTTTGTCTCACATTCCCTTTTAATTAGTCGGAAAATATGATCTCCACAACCTTCGATAAATCTTACTTGAATGAACCAGATTTTTTCACCTTTAAATTTATCCGTGTTATCTCTGCAAAAATATTTTTATCATAGTAACCCACATCTTAAAGGTTTTGTTTTTACATAATTGTTCCCGTTTCATATCAGACACATATTTCATATCAGGACAGTGTCGGCCTATTGTGCTGATAGAAGCAAAAACTGTTTTTCTTTTGCTCTTTTTTGACCAATCTTGCTACATCCGTGTCAATCCAATGTGAAAAAGCTTGTGAATTAAAATTGATAAGTAAGCAAACGATATTACTCTTATTAATTAAAAAACAAAACCTTTAGTTTAACGACATTCGCGGGATTTTAATAATGTTTTGTCTTTGTTAAGCACTGCAATAATACTGCTCACCATTAACCCCCGTCTTTAATAATTCGAGCAACCTGTTTTGCATTCGTCAATTGTTGGTGATTCTTTTGGATTACAAATCATTCGATTGCATTGATAACACAAGGTAAATGTGTATCCGTTTACTCCCACAATGCAACTAGGATTGGCGTCTGACTCACAACGTTGTTTACAATCAGAAACTCCCAGACCAAGTTCTCTCATTTTGCAACCATGCGAACAACTCAACTTCATATTACAGCCCTTCAAAATGAAAAGAGTGAAGCGATGGTTAAAACTTTAGATCAGACCACTTAATTTGGGTCGATTTTTATATTTGTTGATTTTAATTTGAAGAAATTATTTTTCTTGTATGGGCGAGACCAATTTAATTTGTTGTTCTACGGGCCCGACCGACCCTATTTTTGCTAAAATCAAAAAAAAAAAAAAATATTGAATTTCCACTACAATATATTTTACACACTAGTTATTTGTAAGAATCAAATTTGAATAAAGCTGAAAATTAATTCAAGAAATTGAAAAATTTAGAAAATCAAGCATTCCATACACTAAGATTTTATCATGATCTTCATCGAAGATAAAAAAAGTGAATTTTTGAACCAGATATTTTTTGGAAAACATTTTCGGTACTTTAACAACCCTGATAAATGAAAAATTTATTTTTATTTTACCGACCGACCGACCCATATTTTGCTAACGATCTGCCCGTAGAACAACAAATTAAATTATTTTTCTTGTAGGAGGTCGAAATCCGTAGAATTACTGTCGATGTAGAGAAGTTTTCTACCGAAACGCTTAAGATTTAAAGGTCGGGAAATTTTTCAACATTTGGAGGGTTTAAATCACGGAATTTGCCAGACTGCGAAACGGATTTTGCAGCGGGAGGCCTTGACCTTTGGTCTCGCTTTGGGAGATTGTCGGGTCGAGCTGTAATATGTTTAAGGGTATGAAAGCTGAACACGACTTTGTCACATCAAAGGTCGACTACCATTCTTCTCCGATGAGAAATCTTTCCGCTCTCTTTAGAGCTTTAGTTTTGGCGGCAGCCAATCCGCTTTCGGAGTATTAGTTAAAATCAGGATCTACTTTTGAAATTTAAGAACCTTCAGTATTTTTATAGGAAACAGTAAATTCACATATACCTTTTTTAAGTCGAGATCGGTTGGACAACCTTTTGCACACACTGAAACGCATTTATCTATAAAAGAAAATTAGAAAATTATTGATAACCAGAACATCACATTACATCTAGTATACACTTTTCCGAACGTAGCCGCGTTGGCATTTTTTTGTCCGCTTTATCCCACACTAAAACCGTCCCAGTCCTTTTTTCGCACCTACCTTAAAGAAAAAAAATTTGGCGGGAATTTAATTTGGCGGATGGCCGAAAAAGTTTTTTAGATGGAATTTAATTTGGCGGATGGACGAAAAAACTAAATTTGACGGGAATTTAATTTGGCGTTTGCTGAAAATTTTATCCTTAAAATGGCGTAAAAACAGCAAAAAAAGCAAAAACACCTTAAAAGAGATCTTATTTTCAAAAAGTTTAATTTGGCGGGAATTTAATGTGGCGAATGGCGGAAGAAAGAAATTTTGGCGGGAACTTAATTTGGCGGATTCTGGCCAAATCTGCCAAATCCGCCAAATTTTCTTTCCGCCAAAATTTCTTCCTTTAATTTATATACAATAAAAAAATGTTTCAAAAAGGATTGGATCGAGTTTAGAGGGACAATTTAATACCTTATCGGCCCTTTTTACGCCGGCCCTTATTGGCGTTATTTTTGGGCTCGTGGCGTAATAAGGGCCGGTGTTAAAAAGGCGGCGTAGAAAGGGCCAAGATTTTGCAATTGTTACCTAAAAGCGGCGTTAATTTTTGACCATTTTTTCTCAATTTAAAGGATTTTAGGCATGATTAGAGGATGAAAACTATCCATTTTTTTACTCTATATCCAAAACTTCACGAAAATCAATGATTTTCAATGGAATTTTCAACAGTTTAATACTGAAAGATGACATTTTAATGTAAATTTTAATCTATACTTACTGTTTTGAAGCCTGAATAGTGATTTTTACAAGTTTTGGCGTTATTTACTGCCCTAATTGGCATAAGCCCCAAATTAGGCTGTGGCGGAATAGGGGCCGGTGTAAAAAGGGCCGATAAGGTAACGCGCGACTACGGTCGAAAAGGTGTATTATGTTTTACTAAATATGATTTAAATTTCAAGTGATCCGTGATTTTCAAACTTGAGAGATTTAAGTTTAATTTCAAATTAAGGAAAGATTGACTGGATTATACAGTGAGTTCGGCTGACAATTTCTGCATTGATAACACGCATGCGTAATTTGTCCTTCTTTTAAACCACATGTAGTTAATTCCCGTGAGAAACAAAGAGGAATGAATCTGTAGGGGTGTTGCAGTCAATTCCGGTCGGGGTTGTAGACGGCAAAATTTGTCGTTCATTATGAAAATTGTCGTTCTTTTTATATTTTCTTAGTAATGCAGGATCTGTTAGATAAACCGCCTCATAATTGGCATTGAAATAAAAAATTATTATATCGAGATACTTACCCAACGGTGTTTTGAAATCAAAATCACAAAACTTCTTCGTTTCTTTACTCATAATTTCCAGGTTATAAAAATCGGATTCGCATTCCGGACAAATTGATTTCACTTCTTCGCACGTCTTTGCAATGCATTTCTAAAAAGTGATAAAAATCAATACAGTGGATTCTCCATAATTCGAGCAGGTACGGGGAACACAAATTTGTTCGAGTTAAGGAAATTTCGAGTTTTAAGCATTATATTGTTATTAGTTATGGCATATATTTCTCTGGTCAAAGGAATTTGTGACGACGGGAGTTGTTAAAAAAATTTTTCACAAAAGTAGCGAAGCTTTCCCAGTCGGGGAACCGACTAAGTCTCTCCCCGTTAAGGTATTTGAAATAGAGGATATCTAGTGAAACAGTGTACCTCTGTACCTCTCTTATCAGTTGATTAAGTGTTTCTTTTCTCAAAATTTCAGAAGCCTTCGGATGTTCTTAACTTTTTAAGTTTTTATACCTAAATTGTTCTAATGTTCTAATGTTCTTAATTTGACAATTTTGTGAGTCTTTTTGTGCAATTTCCTGAGAAATTGTGTTTAGAGTCGATAAAGCCTTAAAATGTTCTCAACTTGTTTTTAATATTTTGACCATCGAGGCCTGTTGTTCTTAGTTTGTTCTTATTAAAAAAATTTACCTGATGAGGATTTATTCCATAAAACATGCCATTTAAATTTCCAATAGAGCTCAAAACCAACTTGTCATTTTCACTCAAAACACAAAAACATTGATTGGTATTTTCCACAAAATAACTCGCCCTTAGTTTTCGTTGACATTTCAAAACACATTGGATTGCTGATTTTGCAGGGACAGGTTTTGAAGCATATACTGTGGGATCTGTGGTCGTGGAGAACTGGTTTTCTTTTCCCGGATACCATTGAGAATATACCACGACGAGTTGCGTAAATATTATTATTGTCCGCATTTTCTACAGTATTTACATCAAGAAATTATTGATATGCATGACGTAATCTTTTATACGGAAACATCCGAAAAACACCGGGCTTTTGCCACCAGTTTTGAATTCAAACAATGCAATGGGTGGCAAACGCCCGGTGTTTTTCATGTGTTTCCGTATAAAAGATTACGTCATGAATATCAATAATTACCAAATTAGTAAGGATTTAGAATTTTAATCACAAGATGAGTTATTTTTTCTTATTTGGCGCGCCTTCAAAGAGAGCAATTAATCGTTAAACTAAATTTTGTCGAACGTTTTAATTGCATTCGAAATTCATTTTGTGAGGAAGAAAATCTATAAACAACAATAAAAGAAAACATAGAGAGAAGAGTGATATGATAAGAATTGCATTGTAATTTACTTTTCTAACGGAGGAAACCAATTGTGCGATTAGCTCGTTGTCATGTGGCATATACTAATTGCCTAATATTCGATGTGGCAAAATTTCCAGTTGTAAAAAAGATAGAATATACTGTATCTGTTCCAAGGTTAAATCCTGGTAAATTGACAAGCTTGCATAAAATGCCCATCCACAAGTAATGAGACGAAGAAATAGACATAGTTTTTGTCCTGTTTAGGTTTCAGTAAGTTTGACCTTCTAGAATTATCGACTTCCTTTCGTCCCGTATGTTTTCAAAAGATAAAATAATTTTAATTTTTTTCAAAAAAGAAATAATTCATGATTAGAAATGAGAAATTGTTATTTTCATAAACGGTAGCTTGATATTGCTTTAATATGATAATGCGCTAAATTATAACACTAGCTATTATCCATTTATTTTCTCTTTGAGATTTCCTCATCTGATTAATGAAAATTATCTCTTTGCAGGGGGGAGAACCTTTTCACCCTTAAAACTCCCCCTTCCCCCTTTAAACCCTCTGCTTATTTTCGTAATTTTCTTCTTGTAGAGATTCCTATATAACTTTCTTTAATGAATTTTTCGACTCAAAGAGAAATAAAGGGCTACGTATTGAAAAATGCGCTTGTTGAGTGTCATTAAAGATTAATTTTGAGATTAACCCTTTAACTTAATGTTGATATATGCCGACATGGGCACTTTCCATTTCTTTGCCAATGCCGGGATTTGCCGACATGAGCACTTTCCATTTCTTTGCCGCAAAATTTAAGACGAGTTGTGAAAAAATGCTCCGGCAAATAGGTCGAGGTGTGAAAAAAAAACATCGGCACTTAAAGGGTAAAAATATGCTGAGTCTTAAGATAGAACAGAACCGATAAAAATTATCTGGTAATTTATTGTCTCAGCCAGTACCGTGGTGCCAGGGGGGCAGTCCCCCAAGCGGCCGATTTTTTTGGGGGGCGCCGAAATGCAAAGGGCGAAAACGACGTCTAATTACTAATTTCGGCACCCCTTTGCTTTTTTTCACCTTAGAATTGTCAGTTTTCAACTAAAAAGAGAAAAATACCCAAAGATTTCTTTACTAGCTTCGCTCGCGTAATTGTTACAAAGATATTTACTTTTAATAGGGGTCGCCATAATTAAAATTTCCTGAAATTCAGGAAGTCAGTTTTGACAGCAATTTTGTTTCCTTCTTTTCAGTGCACAAAGTTAAAGCAACTTTCGACGCTGAAGAAGCATCTAGACAAAGCCTGAATGCAGAGCAAGCTTTGGAAGCCGAACACGCAGCAGAAGCTGAAATGGAAAGAGCTCAACAACAAATGGCCGAAGCAAATACCGAAGAGGAGAAGGAAAAAGCACAGCAAGCAGGTTTGTTTAAGCTTTTTGATAAAAAAATGGCTTTTTTTGAGGTTTTTCGCTTGACTTGTTTGCCCTAGAATGGAAAACTCAATATTCCAAAGAAAATTATTCTAGTCTCGACTTGATTGATGTAAAGTGTTCCCAATAACAGCGTGTCCAGATTAATCGGGTTGCATCGGGAATTAACTCAAGAATTATTATCGTTATTCTAAATTCAGTCCCATCAAAGTATAAGAAATTATGAAGATTTTCTTTTATACATAATATGTATTTTCTTTGGCAACACCATATTTCCTTATCATCCTACTACGAAATCAATAATGTTATCTTCCTCTTATCAAGATCAATGACTTTCTTCTTGTTTGTGTCACGTGTTATAGGTCAGAAAGCGAAAAAAACCGCATTAAAGCACAAAGAGAAGAGATTGCGCTCCACATTGAAAGCAGCCATCAAGTTGAGAAACAAACCTCGTATTGATGCCGGTGTAGAAGAAGCAAAAGAAGCCCTTCCTGAAATTCCGGGTAAACTAATACTTTTACTTAAACGTACCTTATTGGAACTAATTTTCGCAGGAATTGATTTTGCAGAATACATTTTTTCCCAGTTTTATCGAAAAATTAGAAAAATCCCTAGGAAAATTAAAGAAATTTTTCCAAAAAAGGGCAGAACCGCGAAAAATTAAAACCTGCGAAATGCAGTTTTTCTGTTGTTTTTTTTCGACCGTGAATATTAGTTCCCGCGAAAATTAGTTCCAATAAGCTTTTTCTCCTGTGAATTCTGGTGGGCTTAAAAAAGGAACTGGGTTCGACTTGAGTACCATGTCTCCAGGTTCATTGGGTCTAACCACTGATATTCCACGATAGATAGGATTTAACAGTTTAGAGATTTTAGTCGTCTAGTCCGCCATGTTGTTTTTCAATTTCAAAACGTTTTTTAGCTAGATCCAGACTACTTGTTAGAGATCAGTGGGCCTAGGGTATGAATAGTCTGAATCGCATACCTCAACAAAGCCGCAGATAGTACATGGAGCACTATTCCGTTAGTGGATGTCAGCAGCCTAGGGCATGGAGGGTTATTTTATGACGTAGATCGATTTTCGAACGTTTATGAAAAGAAGACAATACAATGTCTTCCTGATATAAAAGCAATCCAGCCGAAAATTCATTTTTCACACACTCGATGAAAAAACAATTTACAAGAGACGTGCGTACGTAACTGAGGGGCGTTAAAAGGGGTGGAGCACGTTATGGCGGAGGCGGAAGAGACTTGTGAGCAGTTAAAAGTGTTCAAAGGACGCCATTACTTTGACGAAGAAGGGAATATTTATTTTGAAGAAGAAGTAGAAGATGAAGATGACGAAGGAAATGAAAATGGAAATGATGATGGAAGTGAGAATGGTGATAGTGTTTTTTGTTCTGCAGCATTGGGATCATAGTCATTTTGTATCGCATCATCTAAGTATTCTCGTTAAGTTGATCTTAATGTTCTTATCTTTCAATGAGTTATAGAAGTAGGGCGTGGCACATTTTCAAAAATTTGGCGGCAAACATTACTTTCAATCTAGCATTTTTTGTGAAAAACACCGCCACTTAACTCGTGCATCAACAAAGCGGCTTTAATTCCTGAATAAGCGATGTCCTGAATAAGCGATTCTGATTAAATGTCCAATTTTTGTACTTTCTAGCTTTGAAACCCGATATCGAGGATGCTGAAACCGTTTCGGATTCAATCCAATGCGGCAACGAGCTTGATGATGCAATGGCCAGGCGAGACTTGGAGGGCATCGAGTCTTCAGTCGACAAAATCAAAAAGAAGAAGTACGAAGAAGACCATGCTGAGCGGCTCTTAGAGGCCGATAAATTGGCAAATAAACTGCGACGCTTGGAGAAACTGAAGAAAGATATCATGGCGCTCGATCAAAGAACAATCTCGGAGATTCGAAGTTATAAAAAGCCGTTACCGGCTATTCATGATGTGATGATTGCAACGTATGTGATTCTTGGGTATAAAGAAAAAGAGTTGAAGGTGAGTTAATGGCGATCGTAGTCGTTTATCATACTTGTTAAACTACTTAATGCGTACAAACTTTTTCGAGGTCGAAAAATCAATAAATTTACAAAATTTACTTCCGCAAATTCGACGAAAAAAATCGTTTTTGCGAGCAAAAATATCCGCGAATCAAGACATTAAAATTGAAACGTTCACACGAAAAAAAAGGATTTGAGAGAGAAATACTTCTTTATTAGATGGAAATTTTGTCCTTAGAATGGTGAGACTTCATCAACGGGCTAAAGTGTGCGATAAATCTTAAAGTATGAGGTTTTACAGATTTTTAATTTTTTTAAGAATTTTCGCTAATGGCCAGCTTTTATAAAGAATTTTTTTTTTCTCTTTCAAGACATTTACTTTCGCGAAAAAGGGTAAAATTCGCGAAAATTGCCAAAGTTTGTACGTCCAAAGTAGAACGCAAGCAAAAAAAAAGAAAAAACTAAATTTTAACGTTTTGCGGGTCGGTCGGATCTAATTCTTCCATTGAGTTTCGAGACAAATGCGAAAGAGGAATCTTCAACCGTTCCCGGGCAAGCTTAAGTGATGCCTTAAGATTTGCGACGTCTTTTGGATTAAGTATAGGACTCTCTTTGATTAATTATACTTCCAATCCAGCGTTTGTATGAAAATCCAATAGGCCGCGCGACTTTTGAAATTAGTGGCTTTAAATCCTACATAAGAGAGATTCGACGCTAACCTTTGATGTTAAATATGCCTTTTCCGATATGAAGGGCTAATTGGCATTTTCTTTCTACTTCTTTTTTTTTTTTTCACTCTGTTGACGAGGCAAGCATTTTATATCCACACGGTTCTGCGCAAATATTTTTCCTTCGTAGGGGGCGGGGTTGTAGGGGTTCGAAATACCGTTTTCCCGTCAAAATTTTTGCTGAATCTCGGAATCCCGAAAATAGAAAAACTAATAACACCGTCACACCGGCTTGTACAGGGCAAAAATGTACCTAAATACCGTCACCGTCTGATTTTAAAATACCGTTTTCCCGTCTCCTCTTTCGTCAAATCCCGTAATACCTTACTAAAAAAGGGCCAATCCCGTCACACCGTAAAAGTACAAACCCCCACCCCCCTTCTTAGGTCTACCAAGTTAAATTCTACACTTTCTAATTTTTCTTTAGGACTGGAAATACATCCAAGCTTTATTGGGTCGCACAGGAAAGGAAGGTTTGAAACGTCAGTGTACAACGCTTGATGCTACAACGATTAATCAAGCAGCAGCTGCGCTTGCGGAGAGTAAATATCTCAAGAAACACGATCTAGAAACAGTGACTGATATCAGTGCTGGTGCAGCCACTTTCTTCGTTTGGGTATGAATCACTGAACTTAAAATTCTGCTTACAAATAAATCTTTCAAAATTCCCTCTGGGAAAAAAAATCTGCAGGTGTTAGAATCTAGTTTTACTTTAGATTATAGCAGAATCTCCATTACTCGAACCAATATAAATCCAATGTCACTTTAACGGGAAATTTTTATGTTCCTTTTTATAAGCAAGTTACTATGATTCAAATTCTCGAACAACGTTGGATAGCCCGCGCGTATTCGATTTATAGAGACCTAACTCACCGTATCTTTCGTCGCTCACTTTTATATTTTGCATTTTTTTCTCTTCGTAAAAGTCTCAATCAATTTTATTTGTTGCGATTTTCAAATTTTTCAGATCCAAGGATAGTCAGGCTAACATGTCTAACAATGTCTAACATACCAAAGTTGCCTTGTTTTTGCTTACATCAGGCAGAAATATACATTTTGTATATAGCAAATGTGAAAATTCATTATGGCCAGAGCCCTTGATTAAAGGATGCTCCATGATGTTTTTTTTAAAACTCTTTATTTATGATATGCACCACTGAAATGTCTTCTGACATTACATCACGTATCCAATAGCTGATTGGTTGTAAGTGACGTAAAATCAGTCAATGCGTCACTTGCAACCAATCAGCTGTTGGGGCTGTGATGTAATGTTAGAAGACATTTTAGTGTAACGGGGCCTGTTATTTGTAGTCAACAGCTATGATTGAGGAAAACCGCAGTTGGCATGAAGATAGTGAGTTCAGAGAAAAACTAGAAGAAAAGAAAAGAGAAGAAGCTGAAGAGGCGAAACGTCTTGAAGAACAAAAACGTATCAAGACGGCGTCACGCTCAAATATCGGGCAACGCCAGCGTAAGAAAAGTGAAGGGAAAGAGCGTAAAAAGAGCGACGGACGAGAACGTAAGAAAAGTGGTGACGGCAAGAAACAAGGAACGTCTGCTGTTGCTGCTACGGAGAAAAAGAAAAATGATTTAAGTGCCAAAGCGCCTGGTATGTTCCGAATAACTTAACGAATATTCGTCTTGGTTTATTATCTTATACTAAAGATTTGTTATTTCCCTTTTTCAAAAGTTCTTAATCAAATAATCAAAATCTTAATCGTCATAATCAAATGCCTCTATCATTGAACGAGATATCGAATTTCCAATGGTTTCGTGACAAATATGTTGTAATCAATCCATACTAAATTTTCATTTTTACACTCATTCAATTTGTGACGCTTTAGGTTCTCCAAAGATGGCTCGCTCCAAATCGAAATCACCAGGTCCTCAACGAAGAAACATTAAACCCGGAGATAACAGTAGAACAAACCGTGGTAAATCGAAATCGCCTTCAAGAAAACCAAAATAATTTACCAACGGACATCACACACAGAGGTTTTGATGAAAATGGTGACGGGAGGAGGCTTACAAATACCTTTATTAGTGAGGTTAAGTATGGGCATATAAATTACACAACGCATGAATTTCCTCTAGCCTTCGTTCGCGCCACGGCATTTTTCTACAGGCTAAGTGGAAAAAAGGTAGATTTGCCTCGTTAAAAAAATCAACTTTACTTTGAAAAATAATTTCCGTCTGGTTTTTCGTTTAAAATAGAAGCAAAGCGGATCTACTACTACGCGAGGTAAGTATACTCAAAGAAAGTAGTATAGCTTGCTTTCCGCTTAGCCTGTAGAAAAGTGGCATGCTGCGAACGAATGATGAAGAAAATTCTTCCGTTGTCGTGATTTATTTAGCGATACTTAACATCTCCGTTCCCTAACCTTTATTAGAAGGGACCAAGTATTCGTAAAGTTTGGCGGCGCGAATTTGGTTATTTTTGACAACCTTCTCTTTGTCTATAATGAAATGATAACAATATAGGAAAACGATAAGATCGCAATTGAAAAAATTAAACTCTCTCTAATTCGATTGGGGCCAATCATTTTCTTTGAATTAGAGAAAGATTCGAATTACAGAAAATATTTTATGCTAATTTCTAAGCGGGTATTTTTTATTGATTGCTTTGAAAAAATTTTCTTATGATGTTATGAAAACTTAATTTTTAAAAGTGCAACAACCAGACCACGTTTTGATAAGGTCTCCCTGTCAGTGAGCTTGAGAATGTTTCGAGGATTTTACTTTATGTTTTTCTTTTAGAAGACATATTTTTGTATACGTTTTTGCCAGTTTGCGAGTATGGCAAGGCTGCACTCGAGGAAAAATTTGCAAATACCAAGTTCCGCACTGGAAGAACGCACCTGATAAATTTTGGTCCGGACAAGGTGCACCTATACCTAGGAAATTCGCCCAAAAAGGCAAAAAAAATGCTAAAATTACCTGCACTTGAGGAAAAAATAGCTGAACTCTGCACTCGAGATTAAAAAACCGTCTGAACTTGCACTTGAAAACCACAAATTTTGCACATGCACTTGACTTTTTCCGAGTTGTGCACTCGAGATCTCGAGCAAACGTACCACACTCTGCAAACTGGCGTTTTTGTAATTTACAACTTATTTGAAATATTTAATATTCTTGTGTTGTGATTTGGGAACTAATTATCTTTTGTTTTGTATTGTTGATAAAGGGGGAAATATTTTTCGGGTGTATGATAATGGTTAATTAATTTTGTAAATCGGGTGTTAAATAATCTATTTTCTTATAATGAATGTATATTTTGTAAACTCATTTAGTCCATATTTTTTGAAGACATGATCGTATATATTCTACTGTTTCTTTTGCTGAATCTCTAAGCTGCTGGCATCCACTAACGAATTCGTGCTCCTTATACTACCTGCGGTTTTGTAGAGGTCTGCAATTCAGACTACTGAATCTCCTAACTTACTAAGTGTATATATTTTCGCGGTAACTAAATTCTCGCTTGTACTTAATTTCGCGAGTTTTAAGGCAAAATTTCGTGAAATTTAATACTGTTTAGATTTTTCAAAAACACAAAATCATGAAATTAAATATCCTCGAAATATTTTTTCGTCCGTTTGTTCGACTATTTAAAACACTATTTTTGTACTAGGTGAGAGATTCAAGATTTTTGTTGAGTGTCTAGACTGGTAAAACATTTCAGTTGGATAATTCCATAATTTTCCTGGAATATGATATCAAACCATGCTAACACTCTGCTGTGCCTGGTTAAAAGCTTTGCCGTATTCTCCTTAAAAATAAAGGAATCTCTTCGACCCAAATTATGTGTTGTAATTTTCCCCTGTAATATTAAATGTTAAAAAGTGTTCGCTGATGAATAGAAAAATGGTAAAGAGAAAAATATTGTGGGTTTGGAGGAACTTTTAGTGAAAAATGAAATATGGGATATTTTGTCTACAAGAGAAAATGAAATAAAAAATTCATCATTTTAATATCGTCTGTTTTTCTATATTTTTACAGGAAATTATATAAAATAGAAAAGAAAATCTGAAAAAAGTATAAAATTTCAAAATGGTGGATGTAGCTGTTTCTCCAACTGCAGACGAGAGGCCGTCACTACTAAGGAAGCGTGTCACACAACAAAATATGGCTGACAAAGCAGGTTATCGTTTGGAAGGAAATCTGAAATTCTTAAATATGTTGTAAGTTTGATTTTTGTTTTTAATTTCTTGCCCATTTGAGATATTGAATGAAATTAGTAATGGGAGAATTGCATTCTGCTACTTGGAACCTTCATTTAAAGTGAATGTGACTAATAAAAGAAATTGGTTAGAAAGTTTACGTTTTTGTCTGATAATGGATTGAACAAGACATCTTATGTATCAAAATTTGCCAAGTTTTAGGTGTTTTAGAATAGGAATGGCCTTGTCATCAAATCATTAGTATGGGTCAAATTTAGCGTTAAAAAGCCTGTAATGGACAAGTACCGGTCATATCCTGGGTTAAGAATACAGTATTTTTTTAAATTATTTTTACAGAGGTTTTGAAGCAGAAGCGATGTGTTGTCGATTCAATAGTGCTGGTAAATTGTTGGCAGTTGGTCTTGCTAATGGTGCAATAAAGGTACGTTTGTTTGTTAATTGTGAAAAAGATTCGGTGTTATTTAAAGATATCTCGCCGAATACGTAACCGGCCTAATCAACTAGCCAAGATCAATTTTGCTTTCAACCATCCAAATGGTCTACAAATTTTATTTCTAAACTCGGTTGCAATAAGGTCCCATGTTCTGCGCAGGCCTTTTCAAATTTTTGCGAGTTTTGTGCAAATGTCGTCTGATCTCTGGTTAGCTTATCAATTTCACTATCAAATTTTGGCGGGAATTTAATTTGACGCTTTGCCGAATTTTTCTGGAACAAACCTGAGCAAATGGTCTACGTTGCAACAGTAATATTAAAAAAAAACCCGTGATGATCTAATGCATTTCGGGGAAAAGTGTATTCAATTGAGCTGGTAATGGAACTTTTCGTCGTAAAAAGTAGAAGCCCGTGTTTATCTAGGTTGCTTGTTTGTTAACGCTATCATTTTCTCTAGTTTTTCTAATGAAAATCCATTCGACCGTGGCGTGGTCAGGCGCGTGCCACTTTATTATTTAATTTACCACCTTAAACTCGATCCAATCCTTTATTACACTTTTTTCTACCGTCTTTAGGTGCGAAAAAAAAGACTGGGACGGTTTTAGGGTGGTAAAACGGACAAAAAAATGCCCGTGCGGCAATTGGCGGCTACGGTTGGAAATGTGTATTCATATGTGAAGTTTCTTTTTTAGTCAGTTTTACATTTCAATCAAACCGGTCCCGTATTTCTTATTTTTTAAAGATTTTCTCGATGGAATCAAAATCCATTACATACAGTATCCCGTCACCAGCATCCAACAATAAATTACCGGTCACTTCTGTCCGTTGGAAACCTGCTGGAAAAGATGTTCAACAATATGGAAATATCATTTTAGCAGCATGTAAGTTGATTTTTGAAATCTTTGAAAATGTATGTTGTAATGAGACTTACAATGTAATAGTATATAGATGATAAAATGTAATAGATGATAAAAATCAATCAAATTAAATTTACTTTTTGACATTCAACACGGCCCTCCGCACCTCTAAAGTGATTTAATTCGTTGAAAATAAAAACGATTTTATTGTTAACGAATAGCATACCGTCGCGAATCTAAAAATAGACATTGATTTTTATGTTTGACTGAAATTCAATCCCATCACCCTTTGCGTTTATTACGCTTGTACGCAAATTACACTCAATTACAAAGAACAAGTAATAACTTTCATGACTTTTGAATTAAAACAAAAAGAATTGTGGGATTGAATTTCGGTCAAATGAGAGAAGTAATAATCATGACATTTGCACGACGAAGCGTTATTAAGTCACTTTTGAAGTTGCGGAGGGCTTTTTTAGTAATTAGAAACGGCCTGAAATTTGGCGTCTCAGAAAATTTTAGGAGCTCGTGTATGTCACTTGGAAATGTTGGTTGTAGGACTCGATCATCTCTACTTTATAATCGAGGGGAAAATTCGAAGCATTTTGACATGAATAAAATAATTACGTTATCTTGGATTAACGCATGTAACGTTAATGTTGTTAACGTTTTTTACCACCACAGTTTTACGGTCGATATCAACAGCATGCGTACTTCTTTCACTGGCTTTTATATACCCTGAACCAAACTTTATCCGCCATCTTTGATCGATATTTTTCTTAGAAAAGTGGTATTCTATTGGAAGCAAAATTCGATATAGGTTAATGTATAATTCAATTTCCGTTAAAAAAATTTCATCCATATTGAGTAGTGCTACCATTAGGACCCATACATTTATAAAGCCCGAAGGGTTAAGATGTTGTGCTTTAAGCTCTTCCAAGCAAAAAAAAAGTGAATATCGCAAAAGTTTTGCTGCTATTGTTTTCGAAAACCCGCGAAAGCTTTTTATTGGTCAAGTGCTGAAATATTATTGTAATGTCACGTGACTTAGGTAGGATTTCCTACCTAACCTCGGTACACTTTTCAACCAAAGCACGCCATCCAGTTCTTCGGGCTTTATCTTAGTTAGGACCACTTTCAAAAAACTTCGAATAAGATTTTTGTTGACCGGGAGCGAGATACTGTGTCCAGGGTTTATGAATAAAGAAGAAAACAAATTCCGAATAGGTGCATCTTCGAGAAACTCAAAATTTAAGTTATCAAAAAGAATAACACATGATGTAAAATATGGTCGATATTTCGATTCACTTGCTAAATCATTATCAAGACAGAGTAAAATGAAATTCTAAAAGCATTACTTTATGTACAAGTTCAGTAAAAATTAGAAAAATTATGAAATGCATCAAGGGAATAAAACGATTGCTAAAACAAAAGAAAGAAGGATATGTGTCAATGTAATAAATATAATTAATTAAAATAATTGAAGCTCCTTGGAGGCCTTAAGTCCATGATTCAAGGTAGGCTTCTTTTGTTTAATACAAAAGGCTTCTCTAAATTCTAATGTATATGTATCACCAGTATCAATTACTTTGGTGTTGTCTCTGATTAAATTTAATTGGTCAGCCCCGGTGACCCTTCAAATCGGTTCCACGGTTTTTTTCCAGCCGAGTCGCCATCATCATGGTGGGATTTGGATAATCAGCTTCAATTCCGATTTTCCCGATTTGACTTTGATTTCTAAACTTTCTTCCGATCGGGTTAACTTTTTGCGTACTTTTAGCGTGCGTTGTTTTTACAGATCATAATGTGGTGTTTCAAGATGGCGGCTCAAGCAATAAGTCTTTTTCGTTCGTTCGGTGTTTATCTCTTGCCAGCTTTTATTTATACAATCATTACATCTTGTTGAAATGGCTTTTAAACTTATAACTAAGGAAGATGCAACACTGGAGTTAGATTATAAGGATGTTTTTTTCTTTAAAGTATGACGATTTTAACTTATTTGCTCAAGTTTTTTCCTGTATTGTGAGTTATTTTTTTACATGCTAGACCTCATTTATTTATTTTGTAGCATGAAAACATATTTTTTCATTTTGGACTTGAATATAGAATAACCACCAACAATTACTGGAATTTGATGGAGTGTATATATATTACAGTTCACAGCCTAATTATCTGATAATTCACAAACTTCTCGAACTTGAGTGTTTTCTCTATTGATTTGATAGGCATTTTATATGCTTGTTCTTCTGGACTTGGAGATAATATTGATAAAGCGTAAATGGAAATTGATCAAGTATATTAAAGTACCGCTCCTATGTGAATTTGAGAAAGACCGAAGTTCTTCATCAAATTATTGACGCAAAAATGATTTTTTTCTAGATTCTCGTTTTTCACTGGCAGTTACGTTTGTTTTTTTGGACCGACTTGGAGATAATTATGATAAAGCGTAAATGGAAATTGATCAAGTATATTAAAGTACAGCTCCTATGTAAATTTGAGAAAGAACGAAGTTCTTCATCAAATTATTGACGCAAAAATGATTTTTTTTAGACTTGCGTTTTTCACTGGCAGTTATATACATTTGTTTTTTTGACTGACTTTGGAGATAATTATGATAAAGTGTAAATGGAAATTGATCAAGTATATTAAAGTACCGCTCCTATGTGAATTTGAGAAAGACTGAAGTTCTTGATCAAATTATTGACGTAAAAATGATTTTTTCTAGACTTAAGTTTTCACTGCGATTTGATGGCGGACACTTATACATTTTGGACTAATAATGATGAATAATAAATGTATATAAATGGATTAAATATTTTTAATAGATAAATATTGCACTTTTAAGCATATTTAGGCTCAGATTAGTGAAAATACAGTACAATAATTACAGTCTTTCTGGGACGACACCGGGCATGCTAAACATAAAACTTTAAATTTGAATAAATTTTAGATCGGTGTAAACTTTATTTTGAATTTTTCATTGCTTATTATAAAAAACATGTAGTTTTAAGCTAAACTATTGCTCTGCAGTTAAGATGAATAAGAATGACACCATTTTAACTTTTACTGATTTATAGCATCTTTGTTTTTGAAACTTTTTTGATTTTTTGTCCAGCTTGAGCTTGAATATAATTATAAGTCTAAGCTTAGTAAAAAATGAAAAGTGTATAAAATTTTGTGATTTTTGATATGTACAGTATGCCTTGCTTTTAACTTCCTTGCAAGGATTTTTATTTTCATGAATCTGTTGTTGATGTAGCCTTTTGTTGCTGTTCATCTGTATATCTAATTTTTATTATCTAAATATCTATCCTAATTAAGAGATGAATAATTATTCTGTCATAGAGATTGTTGATTGTAACATGGCATATTTTCGATAATCCATATTGTATACAAACGTAAATTTGATGATTTTTTCACTCTCGTTTTAGTAAATCATATCAATTTTTAACAACATATCTTTCTAATCATATTAAGCAATTTAGGCTGACCTTCCAGCGCAGCTGGTTTATTTGAATTCATCACCATCGACATCATTTAAAAGGAGGTTATTGATACCAAATAAGTGAAAAAAACTGCATGGATGCGATCTCTGATCACGAGGGCAAAGAAACTTTGCTCAAAGAACAAGCTTCATCCTGAACTCGAGATGATAAAGAAATTCGCTTCCTGGAACAAATATCCAAAATCCGTCATCAATGCAATGATTAAACGTGTCCTGTCTAATCCTAAAGACAAACCCAATACCGATGATGACAAAAGAAAAAAGGTATACTTTAATGTTCATTATGCTGGTGACGTTGGTGATCAACTTGTAAAGCAATGTTGGCGAAAACTTAGTCGTTGTACCAAAGAAAGGGTAAATTTTGTAACAAAATATTCAGTGACTAAACTCTCTTTCTTCACAAATATGAAAGATAAGATAAAAAGTCTTAGCAAGTCGTACTTATTTAGAATTCGCCTGCCCCGGTTGTACCGCATCTTACATCGGTTTGACCAAACGTACCCTCTCCCAGAGAACAAAGGAACATGCGACACGTGACGAATCATCAATCAAGTCGCACGTTGATAATTGCCTGGAATGTGAACACTTATTTGGTATCAATAACCTCCTTTTAAATGATGTCGATGGTGATGAATTCAAATTAAATTTAATCAGAGACAACACCAAAGTAATTGATACTGGTGATACATATACATTAGAATTTAGAGAAGCCTTTTGTATTAAACAAAAGAAGCCTACCTTGAATCATGGACTTAAGGCCTCCAAGGAGCTTCAATTATTTTAATTAATTATATTTATTACATTGACACATATCGCTTCTATTGCGTCTCTATTCCCCTTAGTCCTTCTTTCTTTTGTTTTAGCAATCGTTTTATTCCCTTGATGCATTTCATAATTTTTCTAATTTTTACTGAACTTGTACATAAAGTAATGCTTTTAAATTTCCATTTTACTCTGTCTTGATAATGATTTAGCAAGTGAATCGAAATATCGACCATATTTTACATCATGTGTTATTCTTTTTGATAACTTAAATTTTGAGTTTCTCGAAGATGCACCTATTCGGAATTTGTTTTCTTCTTTATTTAATCAATGTTTCGGCTGGAAAAGGATTAGGGTTTATGAAGGTCATTGACTTCTCTACATTTTGCAGATGCTTCGGGCGAATGCAGACGTTGGCACGTTACAACAGGGAAATGTTTACATATCAGTAAAGAAGACGCACAGCTGCTAGCTTGCTCTTATTCAAGCACAGGTAAGCATGCGCTTGTTGGTTCCCCCTTTTTCCCCTTTCTTCCCGATAATTGAGTAAAAAAATTTTAGAATTCGGTTGGCTTGACGCATGTCATAGTTAAGTTTTTAGAAAATATACAAAAGTTTCTGAATATCGTGATCGACAGCAAGGATATAATATCTGGAGCCTTTGTAAGAGCGTCTGAAGCAGGGAAAAGTTTTATATTACAACTCCTTTTGCGTGGTGTTTGGTAACTTAAGGTATAAGTGAGGTCTCAAATTTGCTCCATTAAGGCTTGGAATATAGCCTAGAATCCACCGAACCCCTCCAAAATTGAAATATTCAATGAAAAAAAGTGCTAAAAAAACAATTCTGGCCCGATCTTTAAATTCTAAAAAACGTTAAAATACACTAAAATTTTAATATATTTCGACCATGATTGTAGAAACAAATTCCCATAATATGATAAAACAAAGTAAGGGACAACTAACAGAACTTTTTCCTTCCATCTCAACCTTTTTTAGTACTTATCTTGTTAAATTTCAGGCGACCATTCAATAGTGTCAGGGAGTGATGGCAAAATTTACCTTTATGATGAAGAGACTGGAAACCAGATACACGTCATGGAACCTAGGTTGCTACCCATTGGGCTTTTCCAGAAAAAACCGTATACCCCCTGTTGAGGAGGTCCATCATTTTGTAGCTGGATATGTTGCAACCCCCTGGAATTCCAGGCAATTTCAGGCTTAAACCATAGTCATTATAAAAAAACACTGGTCTGGCAATGTATTGTTTTAGCTTTATTGTCGAATTTTCTTTTGTTAAATAAAAAGGCAAGTTGCGATTTGCATACTTTTTGATCACGTTACCAAATTCTCCTTTTGGGATTGGTCTAAATTTCAATCACATGATTAAAAAGTATGCAAAATAAAGTCGATTTGCGAACACAAGCTCTATCTGTTAACAATAGAAAGAAACAAAAGCCTTCCAGACCGGGGTTTTTTATAATGACTATGCTTAAACCCCTCTGGAATTCTGAATTTTAGTAGTATTTAAAAGGCTACCCCCATGGAATTCCAGTTATTTTTGACAGATTTTTGTATCTCCCTATGGAATTCCGCCACATATCAAACCTTACCCCCCTTGGAATGGAAATGGACCTCATCAACAGGGGGAATACGGTTTTTTTCTGGAAAAGCCCATTTTAGTAGTTTGTTAACATATAAAATTTGTTTTGCTTTTTTGAAGTATCTTAACTTTAAATTAACTTCAAATTGAATAGAGGTGTGGTTCTACTTAACCGTTTAAGGGTCAATTTTTAAGTCATCTTTTTTTAAGTCATCTTCGGGAACATAAATTCAGACACAATTTTGCAGACACAGTTGATTCTTTTTGCAATCTAGCGAAACGAACTACACAGCATTTCCTGATGCATATTGCTCTGATTTCTCCAATGATACATACAATGTTTGACAGTCTTCTTCAGCTTGACACATGCTTGTATCTTCTCTACCAAAAGTCGCATAAGTAAAACAAAACACTCGGAACCCCAAAAAAGCGTTTAGATAGAACTAAAGTGCTACTTAGACTACACAATATATTGACGAACAGTATTCAACAGTATGGTCTTCGGACTGCAATGTACGAAGTAAAAAACAGGTACTCCATTATAAAAAGGAATTTACTCCATCTAAAAATCCCCCTATGTTGTTGGAATATTGCAAATCGAGCTGACAATATATTGTGGCAATCTTTATCAATATATTGCTGGCACTTAGCAATATATTCTCAATATATTACTTGATAATATATTGTGTAGTGTATGTAGCCCTTAAATATCTTTTTCACACAGTACGAATACAGAGGTCATGGATGGTCATGTGATGAGGGTGTTCTCTGTTCAATACAATCCATCTGACGACCATACTTTCATATCAGGAGGCTGGGACGGAACTATTCAGGTACGCTGACTATCGTTTGAATGTAAATCATAATGGAATCAAATTTGACAGTTTGATTTTCCAGTCTGGTTGTTTATAAGAAAAGATAAAAAACGCTGGCTTCAAGTTTTCATCTGAAACAAATTTTATAGCCCCAATGGAAGGTTGAAGTTTTAGATTTATTTGTGGTTCAGTGGGAAATATATTCAGCCTTTTTTAATAGAAGAACAACTTCTAACTATACTAAGTTAATTTGTTTTAAATCTATAAGTTTAAATGGTTTAAAATAGGGACGTAGGCGAAGCTTTTGCCAAAACATTTTAACTGGCACCGTGCTTTTTAACCACTAAAAATTTCGACCGCTGTTATTTTTGAAGTGCTTTTCTCAACAAGTAACACTCTTTACCATTGTTTTCTAGTGGTGGGATACACGAGTGAGTAATAAATATTCGATCAGGAAAATTTCTGGACCACACATTTGTGGTGAATCACTGGACATTGAACCATCAACCATGATGATCGTGGCTGCTTCTTGGAGAAAACAAAAGAACCTACAAATTTTCGATTATGGTTCCGGCAAAGAAATCAAACTGATCCCAGAAGATTACACTAAAAGCATGGTAAGAGCCGGTAAATACCCTGGGAGCAGGGATTTTATTTATGCTCGAATGACGTTATAGTAGGGGTCATTCTTTAGGACCCGTGACGATTTCCGGAGTTTTTTTGGCTCATTCGAAAGATGAATGTATATAAAAACTTTTTTGAGAGGGGGTAATCATATAAGGCCCCGAAAATTATAGGTAAAAAATTAGAAAGCTCTCGAAAAACAATATAGAGGACTTTTAAGCGGATATGGTCGATTTCTCAACGTAACTGGAACTCAAACGTCAAAACGACGTTTCTAAAAAAATTCATCTATGTATTACATAATTGTTTACTTAAAGTTTGATATATTATTGGCATTACTGAATTGTAAAATTGATGAAAAACAATTTCAACACTTTAACTCTTTTCATCTCAAGCTGTATTGTGCACAATGGAAAGATCGTGATTCGCTAATTTGTGGTGGTAGTCATAGTAACATGCTGAGATTAGTCGATTATGCTTCATCACAGGTAAGGCTCCAAAAAGATTATTTTTAATGGGTTAAAGTGATAATTAGGTTGTTTTAGGTTGACGCCTGCGAAAGTCAAACTTTCGAAAATTCCAGGATGTAAAGTTTTAGATTTTAAAAATAAACCATTTGAAAGCACAAGACGTCAATGTTATGGTCAACGAAATGAAAGAAACTATCGACACCAGAATAACCACGCTTGAAAAGAAGATTGAAAACATCATCGAAAAGAAAGAAGAGAAAAAAACCACCAATGAGCTACGCTAAAATCACATCCAAACACATCGAGAAAAACATTGGAGATGCGATTCGAAAAGAAAAGCAGGAGGAGCAGCTGATTCGATCTACAGCACGCAACCTAATTTTTCATGGGATTGATGAATCGACAGATGAAACTGAAGAAGAAACAAAAATCGAGGACGAAGAACTTATCCATGACAAAATTATTAGTAAGCGGCTCCATCCGAGGAATACAAAGATTACCGAGACGCAGCGGATCGGGAAATTTACGAAAGAAAGAGAAGATAAAGCGAGATACCGACCAATTAAAGTCACATTTACGAACGAAGAGGACAAGAACACAGTGTTGCAAGCAATAACAAAAGAAAAAGGCTTTCCTTACCGAGTGACAGAGGATTTGACCAAAAATGAAAGACAGATAATTAAAGAATGGTGTAAGGAAGCCGAAAAAATGAATGCTAAAATCAAGGAAGACAACACAAAAGGAAGTCCGGGGGAGCCCGCGAAAAAAACTCTATTTCAAAAAGATCATTGTAAAAAGTACGAGCGGTTTATAGAGGCCCATGTGTCTTCACGGTGGCCTGCAAACCTGTAAAGCTTTATTATTTTATTTTATATTATTTTCTGAAAAGAGCTCAGCAGTGAAAGTTGTAAAGCAGCTCAAGTTTTTCTTCTACGTGATATTCTCAACTTCAGTTGAGCTAGAATCTGAGAATGTCTGTGTGTCTGTATGTCCCAAAACTTCGGGGCAGCCTGGAGACTTGTCGGGTTTGGCTGAAATTTGGCACACTTGTTCCTTGGGTGAATATCTGGGGGTGTTTTTTTCATTTTTCAAAAATTTTGAAAGTTGAGCCCAGTGCGTTGCGCACGTTCGACTATGCACACACACAAACATTGTGTTTATTCGAATACCTCGTAAGATTGTCACTTAATTCATCATTCATCATTTTATTTTATTTTCCAGACAACTGGTCGAGTGTTAAACATACCTGGTGCCGTCTATTCAATGGACCATAACAGACATGGGAACAACCCTATTATTGCTTTTTGTACTGAAAAGAATTTATTTATGGTTCAGGACACTTTATAGAGAAACTGAAGGTCACACCCTCGATCCCAGGGTGAAAATCATCGACGTTTTTATTTGGATATTATTTGATGAGTTTCAGCCCTGGTCTCAGGTATCATAAAAGATTACGTAATCTCGAAATGTTTATGTCGTGTTTCTTATCATTACATAGACTTAATACTTTTAGGTTCCAAATAAACGCCCCCCCCCAGTTGTTAATTTTTCGAAAATTTTCCAACCCCCCAGACCTTATTAGGATCGCCCTCCTGTTTATTAATTAAGAATTAAGAATATTTTGCAGCTGTCAAAGAAAAAGCCCCTTATTTGTTCTAAATAGCCTGATTTTAGCCTATAAATTTATTAGAATCTCGAAAATTTTCCAAAACTCCCCCCCTGTTTATTTGGAACCTAAGAGTAAACGCATTTGTTTCAAAAAAACTAAATTGTTTCTCCTAAAAGCTGGGTTAATCTCCTCAAAGCTGGGTTAATTTCCTCATCAATCAAAAAAAGTGATTATGCATGGGAACGAGGTTGACTGAAGGTATTTCAAATATCGCTGCGTGGTGGACACTTAACATTCAAAGTTTTTAAGATGTCCTTCAAAGATTCACTCTACTTTCCAAGGTTCCACTTAACTTCAAAGCAATATGTTCCTGGATGCTGGTGTGTATCTTTGTGGTATCTTCCTTCCATTGTCATCAAATCATATTGGTTACAAATTCAAGTGGATTTTTTAAAGGTTAGGTATAGTAGGGGGCCAAGCCGTGGGTCCCGAGTTGTTGTAATACAATATTTTGCTCAGAAATTCATGCTCTATCAGATGCTCTATCGCGTCCTCCCTCTCAAAAATATCTTGTAATATACTGTTCTTTGGAATAAACTAAAAATGGCTAGGTCGTAAAAAAGATTTCACGGAACCCCGGGCTTGGCCCCTTACTAGTAGTTGATATTGATTTTTTGTGGTTTCTAGACTGTAAAACTTGAATTAGTGCGGCGAGAGTTGAATTCTAACACTGATAATACGAGGGAGGTAGGCAATGATTGCTCTTACAATATGGAAATATTTCACTCGTTTTGGATTTTCCGTATATTTTCCTCAGAAAATATTTACGGAAAAATCTCGGAACTCGTAAAATATTTCTCATATTGTACTCGCAACTGTTCGATAACTATTACTTATGTCATGAATATGTTCGTCTCGTAACTCCCGTTCCAATTTAGGGGTAAACTGTTTTTTTTTCTTCAAAAATGTAAATATATGTAATTGACGAAAATATTAAATTATGTCTATAAGATTTATTTTATTTGATTGGTAACTGACTGCGCATTTACTTTATTATTCTTAACTTCGGGCTTCAGTTGAGCTAAAATTTGAGAATATCTGAGTATGGTATGGAACAAACCACCTCAATCCCCATGGCAAACATCATAGACGTTTTTATATTTGCATGTTGCCGTCGTTTTTTATAAGTTTCCCATTTCTGCACTAAGATTATTGTCACCTTTCCGGAATCTTTGATAACCAGCATTATATTTGAAAGGGTTTGTTTCTAATGGCACGGAAAATCTTCTCCAGAATTGCATATTTGCCGGCACATAAAAAACAGCCTAAAGATGAAATTTGGTAAAGAAGTCAAGGAATATGTAAGAAATCACAAAAAAGTCTCTACACAAAAAAAGACGGGAACACCTCCAAAATTCATAATGATGGACAAATACACTGTTTTCGATATTTTTTGTGATTGCGTGATTTGAAAGGTGAATTAGGGAGCCTCGTAATAATTTTTAGGAAGATATACAATAGACATTATCATTTTTATTGTATGAAATTGTTGGCTAATACTGGAGGATCGATGTGTTATCTTAAGGGAACTTATTTTGGCCGGAACTAAATTTGGCGAATTTCGTCTAAATATTTTGCGCACTCGCCAAAATAAGTTCCCGCCAAAATTAAATTTTTTGTTTCCTTGCCTAAGTAACCCCTGAAATTCATCAAAATTGCTCAAAATAAGGCAAAATAGAACAGATTTACGCTTTCATTCGCCAAAATTAGTTCCCGCCAAAATTAAAAAAAAATCACTTTTCGCCAAAATTAGTTCCCGCCAAAATTAAATTTTTTTAAGATTTTCGCCGCTCGCCAAAATTAGTTCCCGCCAAAATAAGTTCCCTTTAGGTATCTTGTTTTCTTTGACATTTTCTTGGTTTGTTTTCAGCAAAAATAATAAAATGAAACAATAAAGAAATACCAATCAAGAATTAGACATTGATATGGTTCGGCATTACGTGGCTCTCCCAGTGTCGTTCGAGAGTCATGGTATACGGCCATGGCTTGGCAGCTCGCGTCTGTCAGTGCCGTGATTCCTACTCCCATCCCGAATGCATTGTGATGGCTCATATCTATCAATCAAGAATTATGCAGAATGAGTTGTGTCTTATGACAAGCAAGAGAGCTTCAGTGAAGAAAGACCAGCTGTTAATTTGAAGATAAAAGGTTTGATCATATTAGTCTGTATTAGCAACGATAAAAATTTAAATAAGCTGCATAGGTATTTAAATGATGCTGGCTTCTTCTTTTTTTACATATTTGAGTTATTCTGAATGGAGGTTATTTTATACCCTAACGTGTTCTTCAAAAAATTCTTTTTATCGAATAATAAAAGTACTGTACACTTATTTTTATGAAAACAAAATATATAACAACATAAGGCTTCGATGGCCAAATTGTTAAGAACAAGATAAGAACATTTTAAGGCTTATTAGACCCTAGAACACTCAATTTCTTAGAAAAATGGACAAAAATACTCAAAAAATGGTGAAAATAAGAACATATTAAGAACATTTTTAGGCTTGAAACTCTAAAAGTTAAGAACATTGGAAGGCTTTAAAAAATCTGGATGTTCTTTTTAAAAGAAAATATGTAAAATATTACTTTAGATTCCTTCTGAGGATTGTTTGAATAAGACATGAAACTGTCAGTATTGATACAATAATCGTGTACTTTCTTTTAAGGACCTTAGAGGATGCACAATATGTTCATCCACGATTGTAGAAGGCTATTTTATCGACGTTGAACGCAATAAAAGTGAATCGGAGCTCACTCAGGAAAACACAGGGGTAAGAAAAAGTTCATGCTTGTCACTTGATGACTAGAAATAATGATCGATTCAGTTGCCTTTTCTGTGGAGATCTAGCAGACAGACGTTATTCGACTGTTTTTCCAGTACATACAATTCCACTAACTACATTGAACCCTTTTGGAACGATGCGATGAAAGTAATGATAAATTGGGAGATGAAGTCTGACAATGGGTGCTACCAAACACTGATTTATGCACTGAGGAGGCAATATACCATGACAAATGTAGGTAAAAATTCACAATAAAGCGTCTCAATACGACGTCGAGAAAAAAAGGCGACATTGTGAGGATACAATATTTTGCCAAAGTTTGTGAATGGCTCCAAAACCATCAGAGTTTAAAACTTACACTCTGGCAGAACACCAAGAAGTTATGGAAGAGCAGAGCAATGGATTGGAGTGCGTTGTTTTGTTGTGATGAGTCGTTTTAACACTGCAAAATGTTTTTACAAAATCAGGATTATTTTCATAGCGATCTGAACATTTCATTAAATACCTTTATTTAAATACCCCTAACCTAGATTTAAAGGACTTGGTAAAAGATGTATCCCCCATCTTGGCACAATAATTACACTTCCCCTACTCTTTAGACCCGGGGAGGTGGGGGGGGGGTACTTAGGCAAAATGGGTGTTGGGTATGTGCGAACCATAAAGATCCCTTTTTCACACCCTTGACAATCTCTCAAAGGGGAACAAAAACCACAAGAAAAAGCTAATTGAGTCTCTGCAAGGGTTCAAAGTTCACGAAAATCAAAAATTTCCTCTCTCAAAGGGTCGTAATTTTCAAAAATTTGTACAAAATCGAGTGAAAATCAACAAAAATTTTGAGAAAAGTCTCTCTAAGGGTCCAAAAACGTCAATTCTTTCTCTCTCATTTTGAGAAAAAGTCTCTTTAAGGGTCCCAAAAACGTCCAAATTCAGTCTCTCAAAGGGTCGATTTTCGAACTTTGGCTCGGACTTACAGGTCACCTGGCAAACCTAGTACCCCTCAGATAGATTCAATACCCCCTCCCCCGGGGCCTTTAGACAGAAATAGAAAGATGTACGATATGGTATACAATAGATTTAACTTGCTTTAAATTTTTTGAGATATTGTAGTATTTTCAAAACATTATTAGCATTGAAGCTGACTTTCAAATTACAATGCACACAATATATACATGAATTAAACTTTACGATATTTAAATAGGTCCCAATATAATTGTTATTTCCAGCATAAGTAATTTTATAACTAAATTTTGTTAACAATCCGTGTTAATAATCTTTCATACAATTTTGTAATATACTGTGTTTTTACTTCAATATTGTCAACAACCATTGCCTCGATGCATGAGATGATCAATAATAACAAAATGAAAAATACACTCCGATAATCAATGTTTTGACGTCAGAAGTTATAAAAAGATTTATCTCATTTTGCTTGTTTTTTGGACACGATCATTAATATGAGACCAATTTTGGCCTACTTGTGGACATTGATACCATGTGTTAAACTTTTATCAATTATTTGAACATAGTGAATATTGACAAATATCAGTGGATATGTTATCTTCAAAAATTGATAAATCTTTAACACTGTTGAGGTCCTGTGTCACAACGATCAAATCAAGACAACTTATTAACACCTAAAGTGATGACAAAAAAATGATAAAAAATTAACAAGGTCTTTTTTTTGGAAATGATAAAAAATAGTCTAAAACTTTAATTTGACCTTGAAATTGAAAATCCTTTGAACAGACCAAAAATATGATAATTTTTTATCAAATTTGACAGGTTTCAGGCTCAAAAACAATGAAATGATAATTTTTTAACAGATTGAAGTTCAAAACTTGGTAATTTTTCATAAATTTGTGGGAAACTGCCAAAATTTGGGTTCGTTTATTTTTAACTCTTTTTTTGATACATATCTCTTAAACTATAGGCAGACTACAATTTTGAATAACTTGAACAAAAATAGATAAAAACTTAACCAAAACTAGTATGTACTTGTAAATATTACACTAATTAAGTTGTGTGTTAAAATATTATCAAAATTGACATAAATGGTTAAAAAATGACCAATTGTTTGCATATTATTATTAACAAAATCTTGAGTATTAATGGAGCGAAATCAGAAAAAGATGGAATTCAAATGATAAGATGCTAACAGACAAGACAATAGAAGATAATAATTTAATAATTTACTTTCTGTTATAGTTTTATTAGTCCTGCCACTTAAGGACTCAATTTTCAAAATGTCAAGAAGGATTACCAATTACTCCCTAGAATAAATCAAACACTAAATTAACTGTATTAAACAAAATACTGATAAAATATTAACAAAATACAAACAGAACTAACGTGAAAACACTAAACAGGGGTTTTCTCCAATCTAAGTACTTAGAAACAAATTTCATATCTTATCCTGAAACGTTTCCGCATTATCTTTAACTTGTCAGATTGAAAGATTGGTTATCTGAAAGTACTTTGCAATTTAGTTCACTAATTTAAGTTTTGGAATTTCCTGATTTGAAACCTAAAAATTGCCCCAAATTGACTTAACTTATAATTTTTTTCCTTGCTAAGATTAAGTTCAATTTTTTGCCAAAATTGTTAAAAATTTATCATGTCCAATTGCAACAATCTTATTTTTATGAAATTCACTCTCATGATTGTCTAAAATTATTTGCTAGGTTCAAGGGCACAAACCTTTTCGGAATTTTCGGATGTACCAGTGTTACAACATCTTGTTAACGCTCTAAAATTTGTAAATAATTAATTATGCTAAATTAAACAGTAATAAATTATTTTTCATTTTGGGGGATTTCAGACTTTTTAGACTTTCATTGAATTGATAAAAAGTTAACAATGTTAATTTTTTATCATATCTTTGTCAAAAATGAAGTTTTTAACTTTTTGAAAAAAATATTTAGAGAATAGTAATATCTAACTCTGTTAAATTTCGCTTTTATTATTTTTTTTTTGATGTCCACAATGGTGTCTCATATTATTGATCGTGTCCTTTTCCGCTTTATTTCGCTATTTTTCCTGGATAAAGCGCTAAACATCAATCGAAGCTGAAGGAAACGATTAACAAATACAATAATGACCGGTTTTTTCGGGCTGTACTGAAAATATTGCCCTCGGTCAACGCAACAACCCCTTACTAACCGGTCATTATTGTATTAGTATTGTCTACAGTAACTTGTTTAGGGGGTTCAGTTCTTTACTTCAGTTCTTTAAATTCACCTTTGTGAAATATCTGTGGAAGCACGTGTGAAAAACAACTTTTTTATTTCATTTTTCAGACTTGGTTGAAGAAAGATATAAGTGATGGCATCCAAGCAGAACCCAATTCCGAAGATGATGATTGCATATTGCCAAACTTTAGCAGGTATATCTAATTTGACGTAGATACCTACAAATGAAACTAAGAAGGGAACAGCCCAAAGCAATATGAAGGTTGACATGATAAGGGTGGGCACTAATAGACTTCTCTTGAATCGTGAATTATTCTGTGATCCTGCTGATGTCGAGCTGTTGTTTTGAGCAATTTTCTTCAAAATGAATAAATAAGTGACCAAAATGACGACCAAAAATACAACCAAGAAGGAGAACCAATAATAAGCCCGTACCAAAAGCCGCATTTGTGTTTCCATGGGGATGAAGGTGTAAACAACAGCCATGATGGCGGACATACTTAATAATCCACCAACTGCGAATTGCGATTTTCGTTTATTCCAATAAACGGGATAACGCAACGGGTAATAAACGGTGAAAAATCGGTCAATAGTCATCAAAATCATTATCCCGATAAACCATGTGAAACTTCCGATATCCATTAAACGGTTTAAAAGGTCTGGAGTTTTTCCGAGTGTAACTCGTAAAACGAACTCGACTAACGAGTTTTCAATTGAGATAAACATTTCACAAATACTTAAATGCATTAGATAGATTCGTTGTACGTCATTGAACAGTGGGTGTGGTCTGACTCTGTTCAAGATATATAACCCAAAACCATGGAGGGCGCCAGATAAAAGGAAAATGACCATTTTAGCCCATGCGATAGAAGTAATGTCTTGCAACATGTTTGTGTCTGATAAACTCAAACTTTTTTTTTGTTTTCTTTATAATTTCGACGTTGTAAGGTAAAGCTTGATGTGTCCATTCACCATATGAGTGTGTTCTGTGTGTGTGTGTGTGTCTTTCTTTTCTTTCCTTTCTCAGTAATTTCTTTTTCTTCAGCGCTTTTGAGAAAAAAATTCTAAATGAAAGACAGGTGAAAACTATGCTCTCTGACTTTGATACATTTTCTTTTATCTTCGTTGATTGGTTACTTAGATAAAAGTTTTTGGAATATTTCTGTTCATTGATATTTTTTACCGATAAAAAATGCTTGCGAAACCATACATAGATACTTATATTGTGAACTTATATGATGAAGATCGGGTTTTTCTGAAGTTAAAATTCTCTTAGAAAACAAAGTCATACCGAAACCGTAAAACAACGTAAATAAGTGTGAAAAACTTTAATTACAACAACTTTTTTTTTTGCTTCAAAAGAAATGATTTCATATCCCTCTGAAAATGTGTAATGGGACCTTAACAATGAAATTGGTTAAATACACCAATCGTCGATTCCGTTTGTTTTGATTTCACCGATGTTCTGAGAAAGTTAATTTGTGCGTAGGATATTTTTGCTAGGAAATTAACCCTTTAACTACCAATGACGAGTATACTAGACATGGGCTATATAGGAGGGCGAAGCCCTCCTGTAATGCCCAGTTTGAGTAGGAAATCCTCATTTTTGGTCTAACTCGTAGAAATTGGATTGGGTTTTATGGTCAAGCAAAAAAAAATCAAAAGTGAGTCTTTCCAGCGAGATTTTAAGCCAAAAAGTCAAAAAAATGCAAAAATTTGACAAAAGTATCCACTTTTTTTAAGATTTTGATCGTTTTATGACCATTTTTGGTCAACGAGTGATCCAAGAACCTCCAAAATTGGCCCTGCTTTACTTGATTCTGTCCTCTAGCGAATTGATTTGAAGGTTTACTACTAGGCACCTTTCTATCATTCAGGCAGGTCCGCACAGCCACGCATGACCGTGGTACTTAAAGGGTTAATAAACGACCGATGAAGCTCTTTTTTTGAAATTCTCTAATATCACAAACACATACATTTAAGGACTTTAAGATATTTCCTCAAAGATGATTTGCTCCAGCAGCAAATATTTGAACCTAGTTTAACTATCTAACTTTCATATTGGAGTATATACACGTTTTCTTTTTTATAAGAACAAACTATATAAGAACATAAGGCTTTGATTGCCAAGAACAAGTTAAGAACATTTTAAGGCTTTGACGACTCTGAAGCATCCGATTTCTTAGCAAAATGGACAAAAAGCTAAGAAAATGGTGAAAATAAGATTTAAAATGAAAATAAAATTTTTTAACCTACCTCGGAGGTCCTTTAAATGAACCTTCGTTCGTTTGTTCGTTACCAGCTTTTCTCGATAGATTGGCTTATTAGTTTTTTCATCAAATTTTGCACACTGATGCAAAATAGCAATACGACACTGGTGATTATTGTCTTTGTTTTATCAAAAGATAATGAATATGTCATAAAAGTCTGCACTCCCTCATAAATTTTGCAGGGTATCTCGCTTCGCCTATGCAGCTTGATAGGCTTAAAACTCAAAAAGTTAAGAACATCCAAAGGCCTCAAAAATTTTGGATGTTCTTATTCAAAACTTGTATTTAACTATATATCAACTAAACTCCCAAAAACAATCAAAAACCTTTCGCTTTAGAAGATTAGAACTTCTTTATAAATATTACAAATTGTGGTTTAGACCAAACAGATACACAAGGTAGTAATTTGTATTTAGTACATAGTCAATATTATGATTGATAACAGTATATGGTCATTGCCCTGTAAATAGAAATATAAAGTAAAGTCTAATCGATTCAAATCTTTACTACAGCCTAGCTTTTTTTTTTTTTTTTTTGTATTTGGCCATTCCATTTCATATCCATACAGGGGGTGGACGAACATTTCCAGGGGGTAATCGGAGAAAAGCTTCCAGGGAGTCTAAACGAGTATTTTTCCATCTTTCCAGGAGGTAAAAGTTTTTTCAAATTTCCAGGGGTAAAAGACTCATTTTAGTTCGTCCACCCTTACTTTTAAGGTATGAAACTTGACTTGTTTTGCAAATTTTACCATTTCCAGGGGGTATCCACGCAATTGTAAGAATCTTTTTTTTGCCTTAAAAAGGTTCATCCACCCCCATGTATGGAAATTTAATGAAACAGTCCATTTTAGGCGCTTGTTTGTTCCTAATAATTCTGAAAGGGTTCAATGGGGCTTAACAAATTTTGCAATCTGAGGCTGAATTGTTCTTAATTTGTTCTAAGGTTTCCCCATTTTTATGTATAATTTTTCTTATAAAACAATACATAATATACACCTTTTTTTCCAAGAACTTTCAAAATTTTTGATTCCTTTGGATGCTCTTAACTTTCTCAGCCTTAAGCCTAAAAATGCGCTTAAAATGTTCTTTATTTTAGAAGTTTGAGTATTTTTGTGTAGTACACGCTTTTTTTTTTATAAGAATTTGTAAAGATGTCCATGGACAATTATGAACCCGCCTTTTGTTTTGCAAAACCATTTTTTTTTTCGCTTTTAGAAATTCAACTTCGCAATTGTCGAGGACTTCGGAATTTCGCGTTAACTATATAAATTTCTCGCATTTAAAATATGTGCAATTTTTTCCGCATTTAAAAGTGGACTTTTTTTTCGCATTAAAAATGTCGCTTAAAATGTTTTCGCATTTAAAGGCAATTTTTCGCATTTAAAATGTAGAGTTTTTCACATTCAAAAAGTGGACTTTTTTCGCATTCAAAAAGTGGCCTTTTTTCGCATTAAAATATGCATTTTTTCGCATTTAAAATGTAGATTTTTTCGCATTTAAAATGTGCAACATTTCGCATTCAAAAAGTGGACTTTTTTTGTATTTAAAATGTGCAATTTTTCGCATTTAAATTGTAGACTTTTCGCATTTAAAATGTGGCAACTTTTCGCATTCAAAAGTGGATAAAATGTCTCGAAAGGGTTCACTATGGAACGCTGTAGCTGCTTAACCAAAACGTTTTGGTTTTTGCAATCTAAGAGGTACAGCGTTTTTAGGGAATTGCCTTATACCGTATACTATCTATATATGAGATAAAAATTTACCCAAAGAAGGGTAAAGGGGGACCTACTTCTTGAAGAAGGCTGCATTTGAGCTATGGGGCCTATCCATGCATACTGGAGACCATTCAGGCAACTCTAACACTTCAGGTGATCCTGATAGGAGGGAAATCGCCGAAAATAGGGGGAATGAAAGGGGACCAAAAGGAAAGGTAGGCAAAAAAATGTGATAAGTCAAAAGACCCTGACCTACAAGACACTAACAAAATACTAAAATATAAGTTTCGTTTTATTACAATGTATTATATATTTTATGTTTAAACTGAAAATAGACAGCCTCGATTACCGACAAGCCAGAAAAGGGGCTAAAGGAACTTGAGCAAAGGACTGCAAGGAGTAAATCCTCAAGGAAAGAATGTGACCAAAGGGAAGGAGGAGACAAAGGAACTAAAGCGAAAGAAGGGAGTAGATCGGGATGGAGTAGGGGAAATTCAACCTCAACACGTTCTCCTCCAACTTAGCCCTAAATAAAATCCTATGCCAATTACCATCAAGTCCACACTCCAACCTCAACTTCTGCGACAATAGATCAATGTTTCTTTTGACATGGTTTTTGTCTAATAAAACATGAAAATGTCCAGGTTCAAACGTTCACTGTGATGTTTGCTGATAGGTGAAACTATGGGATATGTTGTCCCCAGACGAAACGTATGGTGCATGTATGAAGCTATTGAGGATTCTTTGGTCGCCTGGTGAAGAAGAATGTACGTTTTGTTGATTTGAGTGGTAAACATCTTGAGGTGAAGATAGTGCTCAGAGGTTCCTCGATTTTTTGGGACAACCAAAGCACCTTTAAAGCAGATGGGCTTGCGTGTTCAATAAGACTGTATCTGACTTATTCAGATCAGCAAGTTCGAGACCATATAGTAACTTGGGAATAACGATGGATGTAAATATGGTCACGATCTGGTTTGGATGACATTTTCGGGTCCAGCACTGATGAGGGAGGTAGTCACTGGACCACATGCATGCTATGCGATCCAACATATGTCTTTTGAGAGATATAAAGTTTTATCAATCTCCCATTGAAAACCAAGGTGCTTTTAGGGTTCCTGCTTCTGAAACGACAGTGTTGTTGAATCGAATGACGGGATTACTGATAGGTGGTTTGCCGGATATTGCGAACTGGGTTTTGATCTGATTGTATTTGAGGCAGTTATTAACACCGTGATCAATACAATGATCAATCATCTTCTGAAGGTGAGAGAGAGTAGGACTCATTAGAATAATGTCGTCGGCATATGCGATAATTCCCGTGTGGAGATTGCTCGGCAAGAAGGTTCCCAATCTGAGAGATTTCACATGGGAAGGAGATCTTCAATGTAAATGCTGTACAGAAAAGGAGATAAAATACTTCCTTGGCGGACGCCTGGGTCATACATTTTCTTTTGAGTAATTCGCGGCGTAGTGGACTATAGCAGAACCATTCAAATAGAGTTTTTATCAACATGGCTAGGACCTGGTTTGGAATGTTCCTTTTTTGCAGTTGGAGAAAAGGGTGTACCAATTACACGAATCAAACGCCTTTTCCGCGTCCAGGCTGCATACATATTACAGAACTGCCTCGACTGTTGTAATATTTCAAGGTGTCTGAGATCAATAGTTCTGCATGAAGGGTTGATGAACCAGCCACAAAACCAAATTGAGAGTCCGTGTGGTTTAGAGATGTCTGAGCATTTGATCAGAATAACAAGTTCTATAACTTTTAGTCATATAGGAATAAGGCTAATACCCGATAGTTTGTTAGGGTCACTTAACGACTTCTTGTAGGATTTAACCAGCGGAATCAGGATTGAAGTACCTAGTTGGCTCGGTAAATGTGGCGATGAAAACAGTTTGTTTTAATTAGGTCCCGTCAGGTATGATTTGAAGGTCGGGCTTTTCGCACAAGAGAAAATGTTCGGCTTTGAGCTGAAAAGGATCCCTAGACTTTCCGAATTTTCAATCGACTGCTGAGAGCGTTTGCTACATTAGATTCAGTTTACGTAAAAATCATCTGAAGGATCGTGGTGGTTAATCTGTTGTAGAATTTTCGTTGAGTTTTTAGATTGGTTTCTGCATTGTCAGTATTTGGAACGCGTGGGGTGTTTAACAAGTTATTAAAATGAGAGAGGAATTCAGCTGTAATATCTGATTTTGTTGGATTTACCGTTTATTGTATAAAGTTTTTGGTCAGTATTTCTCAGGGATCTAAGCTTTTTCCAGTAGGTTTCCGGTGTAACGTCCTTCAATTTATCAATGTTGATGTAGTGTCTGGCGGTATCATTGCTTTTGGCACGTTTTACGTGATAACGAAAGGATTTGCGTGCAAATCTATATCGACAATATGAGGTGTTAGTAGGGGATTTTGGGAAACCATTATGTTTCCAGATATTGAACATTGAGCGTAGGATTTTGTGAACTTTCCGGATATCGTCGTTCCACCAAGGTTTGGATTGAAAAATATATGCGGTTTCTTGGAAAGACTTGCAGGCTTCACTTGCACACGAACGGAGGGTGGAGTGGAATTGGTCTAACGAATCATCAGAACTAAAGTCAAGTTTGCCGAAGGCTGTGGTGACGCAAGAGCGGTAGAGATCAACAAATTTGTCATTTTTCCAAAGGTGGTTAGGAACAAAGTCAGAATTAAGGGTAGTATTGAAATAGTCACCATCATCATTTGTTGTTGGTGTGAACGGTGTGTGAAATATAGCTGATACCGGAAGGTGGTCGCTGGTGTTAACAGGGTCAGGATCATGCACCGATACTTTGATGACAGTTTCTATAGTTGATGCAGGAACCAAGATATGATCTATATACGACGAGTTTGCTAGGGAGAAGTGTTGATATGTGTATTTTGGGGCCATCACCATTAGTAATGTCGATTGGTAACAGTTCGTTTTCATTGATAAAGTCTGAGAGATATTTGGATAGAATGTTGGGTTTGCCAGATCGAATCGAGTTAGGGGTCGCAGGGCAGCTTTGGAAGTCGCCTAACAGGATAGGGTTTGTAAATTGATTGATTATATCTGTTAAGGAGGCTAGTGTTGAGAACGGTAAGTCTGTAGGTCTGCTTTAGCACTGATGCATTGCAAGTATAGACTCATGATAAGAATGTTACGATTTGAAAGTGAAGTCTGAACAGCTGAAATGTAATCTTCCTTGAAAATAATTGTAGGGTTCTTGAATTTGCTTTTTCTCAGCAGGAGAGCAGTTCCACCAGAAGGGCGGTCATGTTCTTGTTGTGCGGCTGGGTGGAAGATAATTGTAAAGTGTCCTTTAAAATGATGTAGTAAATGATATTCACTTTGGGTGAGCCATAGCTCTGATAATGATAAGCAGTCATATGATTTAGAAAGGTTGTTAACATATATACAATTTCCTTTATAGCCATAACAATTAAGAGAAATAAAACAGTGTTAGCACTAAACATGGTTATAATTGGTGAAATGTTTGTTCCTGGGGCTAGCATGTTGGAAGGATAAGTCGTAACGGTTGTCAGGGATCAGCGGGCGAAGGGATTTGTCTTCGTGGTAGTAGGGTTTGTCGGTTGGGAACTGGTCGTGATGGCGATAATGGTTGTCATGGGGGACGTTCAAGGAATATCTTCGAGGTTTGGGGTGACGAAAGGGTTTCACAATCAGTCCTTGTGTCCATATTGATGGATCGAAAGCTTTTCATTTTTCGGATGCATTAACTGATCGATTCTAAACGACTGGTTGTACCTGTTACTACGATAATGAGAGATGTCACAAACTTCCAAACCAATGTCTTTTTCAATAAAATTTTTTGTTGATTGAGGAGTCATTTTAAGGTTAAATCCACCTACAAAGAGAGTAAACGGTTTGGGTGATCCAGTGATGTTGGGTTTTGAAGTTTTCTTATCACCAAAGATTGGATCCTTATGGTTGTTATGTTATCCTGTTGAAGCACGTTTGCGATTCTCGGTGTTAGGTTCTTGGTGGTTAGTAACAGAACCAGCGGACTCATATGTTGGGGACGTTTCAATGATCGAGGAGTCGATAGGAATATCCATGAGACAGGAAAGCTCGTGCTGACGTTGTTGTTGATGGTAAACTGTTTGTGGAGGGATATTTGGAGAATTGGATTGATCAGGATTGGACTTGCTGGGCGAATGCGGTTGTAAGGAAGCTTGTGCTTGAGGTGTTGGATTCGGTTTAATTAGTCTGCGAACGGTCGACTCTAGAGAGGTAATACGTTTTTTTAGATCAGAATTTTCAGTTAACAGTTTTTCATTAGACTTTAGTACCTCGTCTAGCTTTTGGATGATCAGACTACTGCTGCTGTCTAGAATTGGTTGATGAGAGGTGGTCTTTATTACACCAGGTGCGGGTTTGAAGACATCCTTTGCCATACTGTTAACAATGATTTTTTCAAAAATAGATAGGCCCAAATTGTAAATATCAGTTGCTGCGTACTTGAGGTTGCCTCTTTTCTTAAGTTGGGATGAGAATGGATGATCATTTGACAACTCGAATCCATTCTCTTGCAGGGTTTGACCATTGGAATTCGTCAATAAATATCTCGTATAATCTCTCCCTGAACAGGGCAAGTTTCTGTTTTGCTTAATGTTAGTAAACTGTCAACAATATCGTTTTTTGAGAGGTGTAAATAGTGCTCAAATTAGCCATAAAACAAGTCGAAGGCTCCACAGAGTCATCTGCAAAATTGGAGGAGAGATCACACAGGAAACTTGGTCTGTTTATTGAGTTCATTTTTGATGTTGATGATTTTCTTGGGTTTCCTTGATTAGCTTCATTGTTTTAGATTCTGATCCGCCATCTTGACTTGATCCGCCATCTCTTGTTTATCTTGTTTGTTATTTATTCACTAATTCTTATTCACTATTCTTAATGGAGTGAATTATCTTATGTGATAAATATTCGATTAGATATAAATTATTCCATAAACTCTTCGATGCGATAAATTATTCGATTATGCGATAATTCATTCGATAAACTCTTTCGATCGATAAATTATTTAATTTCACCACGCTGATCGTTAAGTTTACAGACCCGAATTTATTGAAAATGAAAAATACGACTGGAACTAAACCTTGTATGAACAATTTAACTAATTAATTCAGCTATTGCTTCCAGTCTTAAACTCCTCCAAATCATAATATATAAATATGTTGATTGATTAGATTAATTATATTATTACATATAATAACGTATATAGGATAATATAATAACATAATAGCAAATTAAAATTCGCCCTCCAAGTTTTAAATGCAAGGAATTGAAAAAATGCGAAAAAAGTACACTTTTTAAAATCAAAAAGTTTTACCTTTTAATGCGAAAAAAGTCAACTTTTTAGATGCGAAAAATTGCACATTTTAAATGCGAAAAAAATCCACTTTTTAGGGACAAGCTGGAGTTTTACAAGCTCTTATTTGATTTGGTTGGTCGTTAAGATGTAATAAAAGAATCTTATTACTTTTCTAAGAACGCGTCATCTCTATCACTTCAATGACCAATTAGTAAGTATCTTGTAAAACTCCAGCTCATCCCAAATGCGAAAAAAGACATTTTGAATGCAAAAAGCCACCATTTTTAATGCGAAAAAGGCCCTTTTTAAATGCGAAAATTGCACTTTAAATGCGGCACATTTTAAATGCGAAAAATTGCAAATATTTTAAATGCGACAAAAGTCCACTTTTAAATACGAAAAGTTGCAAATTTCAAGTGCAAAAAATTGCATATTTTAAATGCGAGAAAGTTGTTTATTTCACAGCAAAATTCATGTTCCGACATTTGCGAAAGCTGAATTCTAAAAAAAGCGAAAGAAAATGGTTTTGCAACAAAAGGCGCGTCATAGAAAATGGCCAAAAAATTAAGAATAATGTTAAGAATATCACCATCATAGAATTTAACTACTCAAGCTAAGAATGCCATTTTTAGAGCATTTTCAATTATAAATTGTCAATTACCCCAAGTAAGGCTCACTCCTTACACAAAAAGGCCATTTTTTGCTTGAGAGGTATGTACTAAATGTTAAATCTAGTCTGAATTAGGAACCTAACCTAAGAATGCTGTAAGAATATTTCAGGATGATGTCAACCAAAATGTTAAGAATATGATGAAATGGATTTACATCGAAGTCATGACATGTTCTTATATAAAACAACGCTGATACTAAACAAAAGAACAAAACAATAATAAACAAACGTTTGGTTTTGCAAACAAAACAATGAAATGTTAGTTACACAGAATGTGAGCTTAAAGTTGATCGTTTGACCATTTCAATAGGTTTTGTTGCATGCGTCTATCCTCAAAATTAAATCGTTACTGTCTATATTATGGATGGCATTAATTAATACACCTTTTCGACTGTAGTCGTGCGGTCAGGCGCGTGCCACTCAATTATTTAATAACCCCCCCTAAACTCGATCCAATCCTTTTTTGACACCTTTTTCTATTGTCTATAAGGCCGAAAAAAGGACTGGATTTAGTGGGATAAAGCGGACAAAAAAATGCCCGCGCAGCAGTTGGCAGCTACGGTCGAAAAGGTGTATACTGGAGGTTGTGTTTGTAGAAAAGATTGGTAATACCAATATTCAAAAATGGACTAAAATTTGTCTCAAAAGTTTGTGGATGAAGATCTTTTTTACAGGTTTAAAAATCAAAACAATAAGATTTTTTAAAATACTTGAACCTTGCTGATTCAAATCTGTGTTCAGAGTTTTCGTATCTTTATTGGATAAATAATTACAGCCGTTTAAAGTAGGCTAAAACGGCTAAAAATGATCAAAGATGGCATGAAATGACCTAAAGCAGTTCAGCTTTTTTCCCGGACAGGGCCCGGAGACTCTTTATGTATGTATTAAACGTTGCAACTGGATTATATTTTGTTTTAGTAGCGATCTCAGGGGTGTCGGAAAATTGAGCATTTTGTTGACCTTGAGAATAATTCTAGTTGAAAATTAATTGTTTATCAACGTATTTTCAAGTATTAAAAACAACTAACGAAAGATATGGGATTCCAAGAATTCTCACGATTTACGAATGATTTTGATTACAACGGTGACCGAGATGATAGACGTCAGAATCATTCACAAGAGAAACAAACCTACCTACAGAATATGGTGATGAACGTTGGTGAATGTGGCTTCAAATGCATCAGAACTACATTCTTCGTTTACAATCTCTTATTGTGGATGGTCGGCTTTCTAGTCTTGTTCTTAGCCGCTGTTCTACATACCACACGAAACGAGGCTAGTAATGATTTTACAAAAATCTCTGGACTTCAAGGCTATTTAAATGGACCCATCATTTTGTTAGTTGTCGGTTCCGTGACTTTGTTACTTTCTTTTATGGCTTGTTTTGGATCGAGGCGCAATAATTTGGTGCTTCTTATATTATACCTGGTTGTTTTGATCATTATCACTGCAACCGAGTTAGGACTTATAATCCTGGTTTATTCTTTTCGAGTTCCTATTGAGAAAAGTCTGAAAATGGATTTTCAAAAAACATTGAATCAATATGGCATACCTAGTAATGAAAGGATCACAACAGCGATCGATGCACTACAACGTGAATTCCATTGTTGTGGTAACGATGGATACGGGGATTGGGTTGAGACAACATGGTGGAATCAATATGACGGTAATTACAGTGTACCGACATCTTGCTGTGTCATTCCACGCATGAAAAATTGTAACAAAAATGTTGATAAGAAATTAGAGACCATTTTTACTGAAGGTTGTTATGAAGATGTCAAGAAATACCTTTTTGAGAATATACACATCATTGGTGGTTTTGCTGTTTGGATTGTGGTCTTGGAAGTGGTTGGTATACTATTGGCTGTTGCGCTGGTCATCAAGATACGACAAAACAACAGGATGCAACAAACTACTTTAAATGGTGATTCGTCATATCATAACTTGACTGGTGATATCGGCTATTGATTGTCATTGCTCTGTAGTAACTTTGAAATATTGGTGACGATCTGTAGTCACTTCTCTTTCATTTCAATACCTATCTTTCGAAGTCCCTCTAAAGGTCGTAAAAATCATAATATCTTATGTCAGCCCCTCTAAGGGTTACAAAAAACAACCAAAAACTTTAAATTTTGAGAAAGAAGTCCCGGTAAGGGCCCCAAAATTAACAAAATTTCAGGTTTTTTCCTCGACTTTTAGGATTTTAGAACCTAAAAATTCCGATTTTCAAAAATGGGTTGATACCCCCGTCATTTTGCAAACCATCTTGCAACACCCTCAGGGTGTTAACAACACTAATTAATATTCTTTTTTGAAATAATATTAAAACGGTTCGTTAGTAAGTATAATTACAAAAAATCTTAACCAAAAATATTTATATCTATTGTATTATCTTTACTGAATAGACTATAAAATCATTCAATCATTAAATTTTTAATAAACAGCAACCTAGTTAGTTCTTCCTGTCTTTAATAACGGCATCTTTTTTTAAAAGACTTCAAAAATCGTGATTTCTTTGGTCAATTTTAATGGAGTTATTGTTTTGTATGCATAGACGAGCTATCGTTTAGCTCCTAGCAAGAAAGTTTGTTCAATAATATAAACGTTCGATTTTTCAACTTCTTTCAAATATCCAAGGACATTCATTTGACGACCGCCCGCAACATGGATATAATCACAGATGAATGTCGAAAACATGTTTATATGCCAGTTGTTTCAATGGGTAGATTTAGTGATGGGTTGTGTTGCCAGCAAGGACAAATTGAACCACATTGAGTAGTGCTACAATTTGGGTACCACTTTCAAAATACTCTGAAAAAAGATGGGGGATAGCTTGGTCCAAGACATTTAAAGTTCAATGGGTGGATGTGATGAGTTGTGTTGCCAGTACGTTGCTGATGAATGCCAGAATAAGGTTTCTATATACGACACCAGAGAAGGGTTTTATTTGACGCCATCATTGAGCATAGAAAATCAACAATATACGCCAGGGAACAAGGATGACAATATCGTTATTTTGAAAATGCCAAAATCTTTGTTCCTCCATGATTAGTTGCAGTAAATTCCATCTGATGTATATTAGATTCTTTAACTTTACATAGCTATGTGGGGTCAAATTGAGGACGTTTCAATCGTAATTTTCGGTGGCCCTTCGTGAAAATATTTACTATGACCGTTTCTAGTAGTTGATGACGTTATCTTTTGATGTTGTGTTCCGTTGTCACTGTTGAAATGTCGGGCGGACTTACGAACTTCGAAAATTCTGATAAAAATAATTTAAAATATCAAAATTACTGACCATCTACTTTTTTTAGGTGCTTGTTTTCTTTTTTTTTTGATACAATTCATTTTAAATAAAAAGATTAGGACGATTTTTATTTAATTTCTTTTAATTCAATTTATGTATTAAGGTTTTTGTTCTTTTTGGGGTCAAATTTCTCAAAGGTTCTCAAAATTGCAAAATTTCTTTTTTGAATATCGGGATTGGGGTCTTACAGAAAATGTTCATACATGGGGTTGAGAGGTTTGTCCCAATTTTAGTAAAGAATCAAAAAATTTGCGTTGCCCGGGAAGTAAACTGGATGCCTGTTCGGGGAGTTAGACCTTCTGTCTGTGGGGGTAAAATTCCAATTCCGGGTGGTAAATTCCCAAAAAATCTTACATCCTCCACTCCCCCATATTCAAAATTTTTTTCTGGAAGAAGCCCATTTTGATGATTCTATGGAACAATTCCTTATTTTAGCCTTTGTTTCCCTGGTTTGGGGTCGTAATTCAGTGCGAAATGATTAAAAATATTCTCTATAAACATTTTTGTACCTTCGTAAGATATAACTCTATCAGATGACAACCCTAAACTAGCCAGTAAATCTTCAATCTCCGTTTGAGGTATTGGATCTAATGATTTGATCATGATTTCACGAATACATTTGCTACTGATATTTCCTTTCTCCATGTTATCAAATACACGAAATGCATCCAATGTACTTGCATGATCTTCGCTTGGTTTTGTCATCTTTTTCATTAGATTAATAAACTCCGGAAAGTCGATTGTTCCATTACCTAGACAAAGTAGAAATTTTGAAATGGAAGTACTAAATTATTTTTCAACAGAATGTTTTTATATGGTTCTTTCCTTCTTAAAGAGATAATCAGATGGTTTGAGATATTTGGCCTGCAGAAAGCGTATGTGGGCTTGATTTAAACCGCCAAGTATATCTGTGTAACAATTTTCCAAAGTCGAGATATCACAATTTGAAATTAAAAAAATGGGTTCTCACACAGTTCTTACGTTGAAATTCTATTGTTTTCTTACTAAAAATAAAAACTTGTAATTTAGATATCTCGATTTTTGAAAATATTCAGGAAAAAATATTTTGAGGTTTTGCTCAGGACAATAGAAAGATTACACATGCTAAATTTCTCAAACCATCTGATTATCCCTTTAACCAATGTAACAATGGGCTTTTTCAGAAAAAACCGTATACACCCAGTTTCCATTGCCGTTCCAAGAGGGCGAGGTTTGAAATGTGGTGGAATATACAAAAATATGTCAAAAAAATAGAATTCGGTGGGGGTAACTTCAAAAATTCAGACTCCCATAGGGTTTTAAACCTAAAATTGCCTGGAATTCCAGGGGGCGACAGCATTTCTAGCCATAAAGGGTCGAACCCAACAGGGGTATACGATTTTTTTCTAGAAAAACCTAATAAAATAATGCATAAATGACCAGAAAAGTTACAATGGAATTTCTTGATCATAAAACCCATAAAACAAAAAGTGGAAACTTTTATGGGACTGGTGATTTATTTACCTATCAATTTTTGATGGTTGTTCAGAGTTCCTTGCAAAAAAATTTAGAACGCTTTTGATAAATAAGCAGCTTGAAAAAATAGAAAGATTTCGCAAATTTGAAGTTCTTTTGATTTCTTTTTCGCGGGAGTTTAATTTCGCGAATCAGCAATTGGTTATTTTTTCGAAAATAGCGAAAATAACATTAAAGTACTCGAGGATTGGTTCAAAATAGAATTTATAGTACACAAAAAAAGATATTGCAAATATACCATTAGCATCCACTTCGTTGATAATTTCTTGTATTTCCAGATCTGTAGGATTGCAACCCAAGGATCTCAGCAAGTTCTTTAATTCTCTTGTGGAAATCTTTCCATTGTTGTCTTTGTCCACTTCCAGGAAGGCTTCTTTATATTCTTGGAAAAAGAAGGAAGTACCGTATTCATGATATTCATGACGTAATGTTTTCTACGGAAAGAACTCTGTTTTAGCCTGTAGTGGCAAATTTTATACAACTTTTGTCTAGTTTAAATTTGCCACTACTGGCTAAAACCAGGGTATTTCTGTAGAAAACAATACGTCATGAATATCATGAATAAAAGGTTTTATTTTTGTATAAGTGTTCCCGTTTCATATCAGATACGTATTCCATATCAGGACATTGTCTCCCAATTGTTATATTGTGAAGAAAGAAACAAAAAATTGTTTTTCTTTTCCTCTTTCTGACCAATCTTGCTCCACATCCGTGTTAAAGGTTTTGTTTTTCAAATAGAGTGACATCATTTGCTTACTCATCAATTTTAATTCAAAAGCTTTTTCACATTGGATTGACACGGATGTGGAGCAAGATTGGTCAGAAAAATGAAAAGAAAAACATTTTTTGCTTATATCAGCATAATATAACAATAGGCGGACACTGTCCCAATATGAAATATGTGTCTGATATGAAACGGAAACACTTATGTAAAAACAAAATTTTAATTCAATGTGAAAAAGCTTGTAAATCATATTTGAAAATAAATTCCTTAGATTTGAACCTCGGCGACGGAACTTTAAGCATCGCTGCTTTAGATTCCTTCGGAGTCAATTTTCGATAAACATTTTGGATTCTAATCATTTTCAGAGGTATTTCTGTAGCCTGGATATCCAGGCTGTACACTTTTATTTTTGATGTTCTGGTTTACTGACTTGGTCTTACTTGCAATAAGGCAACGCATGTCTACGTTTTTGATTCAATTATTGCGTGAAGCTAAAAATTTACCGACCCTGGGTTTAAAAGCATCTATTAGATCAACTAGCAAAAGCATCAAAGTAAGAAAATGATTTATATTTTTGATATCCAGGCCAGTATTTTTGTGACTTTTTAATCTTTTTCTATGGAAGCGAAATTCACTGTAAAATATGGTCCATATACATGCTTTTTCTTTTATAAGCATAGCGTTTATAAGCATATACAGGCTCAGTTTTTCGTACCTAAACAATGGCTCTATTGTTTAAGAACAACATAATGCTAGGCTAGCCTGGTAAAGGGGTAACCTGGAAATCCTATTTATACTGATGGAGAAATGAATAGTATGGTCAGGGCTGGTAATTTAAAAGTTTTAACTTTCCCACCAAAAAACCGTCGATAAGAATCTGCCAATCAAAACACTTCTTTTTGCCGGTGGTCACACCCACTTTCGGAACAAAATTTAGTAAAAGATTCCAGCGAGGAAATTTTGTTTTTGAGTCTCAAAATGGACTAACAGCTCTGACCCGTCAAGTATACATCAGATTTGAATACAAAGACGGCTTCTCCTGTCTAGGTAAAGGGGTAGACACTTGCTTATTAAAAAAAACATGTAGTCAGTTTTTTAGCCGTCTCTGAAAAGTTAATTCAATAAAACATACCTTGAATTTGCTCATCATTCAACTTTTGCTAAAATGAAAAGGTATACGAAATTGAAGTTGAAGAAAAATTGTCCAAAAACCTAAAAACAAAAATAATTAATTCTCTTCCAACAACAAGAAAATTTGTAGTGGAGGGTTTAAAACACAAATGATACTTCTAATGGCCAAAACAGGAGTTGTTTGCTTGATTTTCCTTTCATTTTTTCATTTTTCGATTCTGATTCGATTGGTGCACAATCCAGAGATTTTTCAAGCATAACTTCAGAAGGTGTCTCTGAAATTAAAGCTTCGATAAAACTCCAGGCAGCCATTTTTTCGTTTTTGAAAAGAAACCGTCAGTGAACGTGGTGAACAAATGTCAGAGCTCTTCACATTTTTTTGCAAGAACAATTTTTATAGGAACATAAGGCTTCGATGGCTAAAATATTAAGAACGCGTTAATAAGAAGACTTTTAAGATTCAGCAGACTCTAACAAACGCCCAAATTCTTAGGAAAATAGACAAAAAACTCACGAAATGATGAAAATAAAAGCATTTTAAGAACATCCAAAGACTTTGGATATTCTTATAAGACAAACATGTTTTGTAACTTTGACTTACTATAGCTTGATGAATGATACCAGCCTCGGGATTTCTTTTCCGCCTGGTAGAACAACGTCGAATCATTTCGTCTCAAAAGTTCCACTTATACAAGTCTTTCCAACGGACTTCTTTTGTTAAGAACTACTTCTTCCACTATTCCAAATATTTCAATCAAATATGATGATTTTCGGGGGTTTATTTTTTAAATTTTACTGTCAAAATGAAAATGAAAATTTTTGAATGGAAGGTATTATATATAAAGCGTTATTTAAGAAAAATGTCAACCTTATCAACTTAATTATCTCATAAAAATGATAAAATTTAGTGAAGTTTGTCCAGAATATTATCAGGTACAGATTGCGTAGTTTCTGGCACAGTACGCTAAAGCTCTAAAGACCTGAGCGAAAATATGTTTCCCCAGGTGTTAGTTTTCAGTAAATTTCAGAGCCTCAGCGTGTCGTTTTAAGAAAAGTCAACATCTGTTACCAGGTTAGTACAGAGCCTCGGCGTGTCGCGTTAAGGAAGGAAACTCGACATCTGTTATCAGGTTAGTCCAGAACTCACCTTTTCCGCAATGTAGGAATACGTTTAAGTAGAGCGGAAAAAATGAGACATTTATTTCTACTCAATATTAATTCGCTTTGATATAATATGACTTGATACAGATAAAAGACTCCTTGCTTAATTTCTAAACCTCAAAATAAATGATAATGCCTTTATTTTATTCTCTACCGAGAATTTCGTATGAAAGTGAAAGTGAATTGATAAAAATTGCTTGAGATATAATCGGAGATACCCTTTTCTTCGTCTAAGTGCTTTTTAAACTTTATCAATCGCAACTTCAGATCTAATATCCGAACAGTTCCTGATTACCCCATGCACGCATGCATTTTAAAAGTCATGGGTTCGTAAGAGAATCTGCCCAGATTGATTGGACCACGTTTAAAGTTTTTTTCAACCAGATTTTGGATGAATACTTAGAGGCAGAGCATTGATTTATGAAAGAGTTTGAAATCTAGAGAACGAGGCTCAGCGATAGGTGAATAGTCGAAGAGGCCCCCCTCCAGTCAACTTTCAAATGGCACAATCACGCAAGAAAAATTTCTAAATCAAGTTAACACGAGTTAAAAATTTCCTTTCTATCACGATCACGTTGATCACGTTGGTTCCTCCGATCACGAAATCACAAACTTGAAATCTCAAATCACGAAATCACGACTTGAAAAACGCCAACGCACGTCATCACGAAAACCGCGGGGGGAGGGGGGGCTCGTCGAATGTACAAAGAAGTTTCGCTCCTTTCAATGTTTCTGTTCAGTTTCATAGATAGCCGAAGTAGGGCCGTGGACTCTTTTAAAACAATAATAAAAGACTTGTTTTGAGTTCTAGATTTCGGGGCTATTCACGTTAAATATCGACTTTATCTTCCATAGTCAATTGGCGTATCATGTCTCCCATTGCTTTGCCTGAGAGAATGTACAGTCGACTTTCTCAAATTTGAACAAGAATGGGAACAGGAAAAAGTGGAGAGAGAATCGAACTATAGTAAGTGTTTATATTGTTTTTGCCCTTACGGGAACTAAGAACTAGTTTGCATTATAGAAAGATTCGGATAATAGAAGTTCGAATTAGAGAGGGAGTCAATTGTACAAAAAGGACGATAGACATTTAATTCGAATGTTTCCTTATTAACTCCGAGATTAATGATAAACCCGAATAAATTTGTTATTTCTCCAACCTATAAACCCACTCCATAACTAAAATTTGTTACTCAACCAATTAGTGTCCCCTGGATCGCCCAAACACGTGTTTCACCGTTTATCTTAACCACGCCCATTAACGTTAATTAATGTTGGAACAAACTTTGTGTCGCCGTACGGACTCGAGTTACAGAGACTCAACTTCACAATAAACGCTATGAAACCTCTCATGATGCAAAGTTGCATGTTTTCGTGCTGTCATAACGGAAGCAATAAAAACTACCTTCATATCATCCAATAGGAAACTGCGCAGAGTTCTGATCTCTTTTTCATCCCCATATTTCCAACATATTGTAGCCGTTCGTAATGAAATCTCGTCTTTCTCTTTTAAAAAAGACCTCAATGCAGAAATAGGAAAATAGGAAAAAAAGGAATATTGTAACACAAAAACAGAAGGGGTCTTCGGGCCTTGTTAATTTTTAATGAATCGGAACAATATTTACAATCTTGGATATGTTACAATGTTTTTTTATTTATGTCAAAATGTTATTGACTTTCGACATTCTTCCTCTTTCATGTAGTGAAAATTTCCTTTTTTTCTCTCCTTGTCGCACACTATTATTCATTTTCAGTTTTTTGAATGCTGACGTTTTTACTTTCTCACCTCAAGATGTTTCAAATTTTTTTAGAAAAAGTATTAAAAACTAAGAACTCTCGGAGCTGTTTTTTTCCCTAGTCTCCTAAATGTTTAGACTAGGATTTTGTGCTAAGACACGTTTTTTTTATTAGGAACACGTTTATAAGGAACTAGGAATTGTCAAGGAACTGCTCAGGCTGAGAATAACAAAACAAGTCAAGTTACAGAGAGTTAAACTTGAATTGCACCTTTACAAAGCCTAAAC